>NC_057796.1:299529537-299577123 GCF_018294505.1 Triticum aestivum
AGGGGCCTGGGGTGGGGCGGCTCGACGGCGGCCTCGGGAGGGGAGGAGCGGCACCGGTGGCCAGGGAGGGTCGGATCTGGCGACCTCGCCCTCATGCAGCCGCCTGGAAGGAAGAAGGGGTGGGGGAGAAGATGGGGAAGGGTGCTCGGCACGCAGCTCGCCCCGGGTAGGAAGCGGTAGGGTGGGGTTGTGCTCACGGGGGAAGAAGGTAGTAGTAGGGGTAGGCGCGGCGGCCAGCATGGCGGCCGGTGGCGAAGAAGAAGGTGGGAAGGAGAGGGAGTGGGCGGACAGCAGGCGGCGCGGGGTGGTGGCCGGCGGCGGGCTGCGTGGGGTGGTTGGTGGCTAGGTCGGGAGGTGGAGGGAGCCCCATTGACCAGGGGAGAGTATTGCGGGGGTGGGTTGTGGTGGCAGGTCCTAGCGAGGTGGGGTGGTTCCTTTTTTATTGTCTGCGAGGTTCACTTCGGGTTTCCTTCGCAGTGCCGAACTGTTAGTAGAATAAGGAGGTTTTTTTACCAGAATAAGGTCTTAAGAGGTGTTATTAGAATAGACCCACCCTATATATATATATATATATATATATATATATATATATGACAAATATTTTCTACAAGCAGTGGTAGTTACCACCACTTGCGTTTTGTATGTTGTATGTAGTATCTATCAAAATCGAGAGTATGTACGTGTAGTATGTAGTATATATCAATGATTAGGTAGTATATATACTAATTTTTAGGTAGTATGTACCATGTTTTGAGTATGCTCTTTTTACGTACAAATATGTATGTATTTCACAAATATAACAAAAACTATGGGCTCATATGCAATTTTTTCATGTAACTTGCTTTGAAAAATCTTAGATATAGTCTATGAACATATTTAAAATAATAAAATAGTATATACAGTACCATATGATAGTATATGAGATATGTGGGGTAACTACCACCAGGTGGTAGGATGGATTTTCCCTATATATATATTTAGTATTAGTAAAGTGCCCGTGCGTTGCAACGGCTCAAAATAAATAACTATGTGCTGATGAATCTAATACAAAATACAAAATAGCTGCTCATTGGAAATTGTATATTTAGTGTTAGTAGTATATGAGTTGCAATGTACATACACCTATTTTAGATGTATACTCACTCACTTTGCTCTTTATGTAGTCCATATTGATCTAAAAGGACTCAAAAAAGGAACGGAGGGACTATGAAAAAAATTAACTTTGATCCTCATTCGAAATGCATGCCGACAGTTTTATGACAAATCAGTGATACCTAATGAATTTGAGAAAACAACATAATATGCGACCCGTCATCATCAACATAACATGTAGCTCAACGGGTTTAGACACGATGCTGTAACAATACTCTAGCACTTCGTCAACAGAAATGGTACACTATTTTTAGATGAAATGATCGGGAAGACAAAGTGAAACAAATAGCAAGAAGAGAAACATTATTTACTTGCTATGTAACTAACTTACTTACTATGGACTCCAAATTAATATGTGCTATATAAGTGAGATTTTGGCCACAAAGAAAAAACATCACTATTGGCTAAGCAGAAGCTTAATAGACTAAACTCTAGGAGTTTGGAGCAAAGGTCAGTTGAGGTGACGCGTGACTGCTTCTACTCCATGCGTTCCAAAATACTTGAAGTAAATAATGTGTTACCTAATTATTTCCTCCCCAGCTTTCCATCTGCACTAACTAAAGTAGTAAATGGTGTCTTGTTATTTCCTAAATAAATAAAAGGGTTAAAAAGTTGTTAAGTGTGTAGAGCTAGACATGAAGCTACAGATTCAGGGAAACCTAACAATATCTAAGGTAATGATTCAGTATGTACAGGTGGCCACCATGTCATGTTTGGTCGGGTTATACGCACATGGACTTCAAGGGTAATCAAGTGGATAAGCACCAGTTTAAATTCAAACCCGAACTTCATGGTGGGATCTCAAATCTGAGTGCACACTCACATCCTAGCACATGATTTCTGAAACCGCACTACACAATCTTAACCACAGCACTACACCCAACCATTGTGGATTTTGTAATTAAGGAGAGAGAAACGTGAGGCACCCCCATGTTGAGCACATGGCTTGGACGCGGGTGGTGGGCTGGGTGTGCAGTTGCGCGAGCACCCAAACTGGTTGACGGCCACCTCTCCATTTATCCAGTTAGGCCTTGTACAATGAGAGATGCTTAGGGAGGTGCTTAGAAAAATAAACCGGGTTTTTCTGAAGCACCGGTGCCTATTTCTATAGAAGAGACGCTTAGTTAAGCGTCTACCCTGTACAAATAAGCACCGGTGCTTAAGGAAATCCTAGTTTATTTTTTTAAGCACCTCTCCTAAGCACCTTGCATTGTACAAGGCCTTAGCTGTTAATATTGACACTCTTTTGGTGCTTAGCGCGACCAACTACAGTGTGATCCCATATACCGAAGTAGAGCAATATCATATGAGTAAGTAAAACCTGTGTTTTCATTTAAGATAATTCACAATTAGATTCTTGAATTATACAAAAGACTAAACAAATACTCTTGTTTTCATATTTCAGCAAAATATCCATGTAACCTTCGTCCTTTCTTGGGGTAGATGATGATTTCGAATTCATCTTCTGGATCTTCTTCTTGGTGTAAAAACAATTATCTTGCGCACTATGCTGTAGAATGTTAGATGGCTTACTCCCATAGATCGTCACCCTAATTATCAGTATACACAATCTGCCTCTCTCTTCGAAGACATTAGTTGACCGTCCAGCTCAACTTTGAATTCATCATAATGACTAAACATTGACATATCCACTGATCTACCAAGTCCAAAAATTTGCGTGAACCTGCAATACCATGGGGAATGTCATATAAATTAATATCATGGTATTGCTAATCCTAATTGGACTGGTATTCATTTATTTACGGCTCTTACGTCGTAGTAGTACCAGTCCGCGAAGGACACAAACAAACACCAAACTTTATAAACGATCAGCAGCAAAAACACATGTTTGAGTTATTGCGGTCCTCATATCTCATTCGTTGATCAGGGGCGCAGATTATGCTCCCCTTCTTATTTCTGTCAGGTCCTCTCCTCAAATTATGAGGGATGGATGCATCATATGCCTGGCTCATGAATCCGTTTAACCTTTCTTTCCTTCTCTATTTCTGGTGTAATTAACGCCTCTTTCCTTCTTTTATCTCTTTCCTTCTCGTCTAATAATTAGCCTCTCTTTCTTTCGTCATTTATCTCTTATGATCTCCGAGAAGGCTTCCTGACATCTAGGAAATTAAAGACGTATATAAATGAGATAGATCGAATATAAAAAATGACGTGGGACTATTTAGCATGTAGCGCGAGCTAGGTTAGTTGATTTGACATTATACGTATTGAACGGGAGGTGTCGAGTTCAATTCCCCTCGCAGGAAGTTTTTTTTGCCCCTGGGCCGCCAAAAACCTTAATCTGAGATAGGTGGGCTTTATTCGATGGGCCAACTCATGGGCTGGTTCGTTTGCCTCGCTGTCTCGGTGCATAAGAACGAAACTGACGTGATTCTCGGAAAAAAACGAAACCGGCGTACGAATGAGGTAAAAACGGTGGACGGACCAAACGGACGAAAATCCAGGGGTAAGAAGCGATAGACACTTTATTATTAGGTAAAGATATAATACCTAAATAGTTCATCCCCACTATATTATTTCTCTCGACATGCAGCCTATCCACCTCAGCAGCTCTGCCACGTCAACATTTGGTTAAAGGCTTCAATACGGGACCCACTACAGTAGAAAACATCCACACTGGCTTCAGTTACTGCGGGTAGAACCCATGAGCAACTCTGACGCTACCGTTACCAGCTTACAGAGTGGACCCACCACAAGTTGACGAGTGTACAAGGCGGACCCCTCTTTTTCTCTCCCATTGAGCGTATTCTCTTGGTCCGTGCCGCCATTGGGTTGTCTCTCTCCAGTAATCGATTTTTTTTAAACTAACACGTTTTTTGTAGCAAATTCGGAAACTATAGCACCTAATGCGAAAAAATTCAAAACTATGACCCCGTCGGCCTCGTGTGGGCCGAAGAGGGTGTTTTCGGTCGGCAGTTGGCCGAAAAGGACTCTTCGGTCACGCATTGGCCGAAGAGATCCGTAGCTGGGCCGAGAAGGCCTTTTTGGTCAGCAGTAGGCCGAAAAGTACTCTTTGGTCAGCAGTAGGCCTAAAAGTCCCTGGGGCCCACCTTTTCGCGTGAACGCGAGGCCGAAGCTGCATGGTAGCGCTCTTCGGCTTATGTTAGGCCGAAATATGTTCCCGCCAACACTTTCCCTCCATACCGCAGTCGCTCTTTCCTGCCATTTTCTCCTTTACCTATAAAACCCCCTTCACACGGAGGTGGATAAGCAGTCCAGTTTAGTGTTCGAGATGTCTGATTATCCTTTTGATCGTAGTTTTCACTCTGGGATGAGCAATGTCTTCTTAGGCTAGCCACCGATTTCAGGATGGACAATAGGATAGTTCCATGGGACGAAGTCATCGGTAGTGACACCGATTTCAAGAGTGAAAATTTCATAAGGACTACAACAGAGCATACATATTTATGGATTGCCGACAACGAAGACGAAGACGATATCTTCATGCCGAGCACCAAGGCCAAGAGTACCGCACCGTCGAAGGGCAAGAGTACCGCATCGTCGAAGGGCAAGAGTGTTGCATCGATGGAGGGCAAGAGTACCGCATCGTCGAAGGGCAAGAGTGCTGCATCGACGGAGGGCGAGAGTACCGCATCGTCGAAGGGCAAGAGTGCTGCATCGATGGAGGATGACGATGATGCCTTCATGTAGCATGTAAGCTGTATTTTTTAAGTTCAACCCTACCGTTTAATTCAAATGTACTTGTATCTTAATTATCGGTTGCAGTCTCTTTGGAAATGTAACTCGAATAACAATGCAGATTAATATAATATGTCTCTCGCATACATAAACAATATATGTCTCCTGATCAGATTCGTAAGTCAAAATTAAAAAAAAAATCGGCCTAGCATAAGCCGAAGAGCGCTGCCATGCAGCTTCGGCCTCCCGTTCACGCGAAAAGGTGGGCCTGAGGGACTTTTTGGCCTATTGCTGACCAAAAAGGCCTTTTCAGCCCAGCTATGGATCTCTTCGGCCAATGCGTGACCGAAGAGTCCTTTTCGGCCAACCGCCGACCGAAAACACTCTCTTGGGCCCACACGAAGCCGACGTCCCAGTAATCCCCCATACCAAAGCCCCCCGATTTCTCCATAATGGTGTTGATATTGATTCCCCTTTCCTCTTCAACTTCTTCCATCTCCATCAAATCCCACTAATATCTTGCAACAGAAACGCAAGCGTTTATTTCTCTCTCTCTGGATAACCGACGCACTTGCTCTCCCTTCAAGCGGTGGAGCTGCTCCGTTCCCATCATCTCCACTCTCCACTACTCATGCCCACGCCCCTGCTCGAGAGGCGCTACCAGCGGCGAGTCTCCCTGCTGCCTCCGCATCACTTGCTCCACGGCCCGAGCGTTGAGTGTTGGACGGCTCAGGGCCACGGTCGTTGCCTCAACTACCAATCCAAATCACCTCCACCCAGGTACCTGCATGATGTTCTTCTTCACGGGCCTCTCCAAGGAACCAAGGGGTGAAGAAGCATGGACAGCAGTCCTTGGTGAGCTCTCGAAGCCTTTCCTGTAGGCCAATGATGAATAGTGTCACTACAGTTTTGGTCAGCCCTTTCCATCTCCAACTCTTTCCTGTAGGCCAACGGTGAATGGCATCACTATTGTTTTGGTTACCCATTAAACATGCCTAGCAAAATTAATGGTGACCAAGCGTGCTCATCACATCACGGTGAACTGCAAACTCCTGATAATTCCAAATGTTGTGCAGGTGTCCTCACCTTTACTGATAGATCGAATAATGTATCTGGACTGCCAGGTGAGTTCTCATATGCGTGTATTCTTTAGCAGACAAATATGTCCAGTACATATGAGTATATCCTGAAGATGCAGATCTATTTCCCTTCCAATTTTCTACTCTGAATGGTTAAACATTCGGATGATTATATTGTGAGGTATAATTACGTAAGGACTTTCTGTAGTTGTGATTCGTTTTTTAAAATGTCAAGTCTCATTAATTAGCTTCAACTATGAAGCCCACTATGTTGTCAGAGAATTTACTTTACATACTTTTGTTAAGACGGTTTCCTGTTTTGTAAGATTTGATGGAACACTTCTTCAGATTGACTTGCAACGGTAGAAGGGAGATGGATTTAGATGTTCTGTCCTGCGCATGTTAGCTGCACCCTCAGGGTCGTAGTAGTAGTGTCTTTGTTCACTGTCTTTTAGTAATGTGACTTGCAAATTCCTAGCAATCTCCTTTTTATTGTGGGATTCACATTTGGATATTATTCAAGCTAATAGACTGATATTGCATTTGTTCCGATGGTGTCTTAGTCACTTCATGCAAATATTTTTGCAGGTAGATGTGTGGTGAGTGTCACTACTAAATTCTTCTAGCTATAGTTTCACTTCATATTGTAAGTGAAAGTGCACATAATTTATCACTTTGTGTTCTATTTGTTTCCCAACTTGCACGTTATATTTGTCCTTAACAGATCTTTTTTCCGTGCTAATTCCACTAAAGTGTTGTATTTTTCTTCCTGTATTCATGTTAATTATCTTCGTAGAAAGAAGCATACTGGCCATGTCCTTCATTATTGATTAAGATGTTGTACTATATTTTTTGAACCAGTGATACTATTATGTACGGATTTGGTTCACATATAATTCAAGGAAAAAAAATAGAGAACAAATAACTTTCGTGAATCCTTCATTATAGATGCAAACTATTATTCTTAACACCATTTTCAATAGTCAAGGAGTTGTACTTCGTTTTTTTTATTGCTCAAGCTAACGAGCTATTCAAATGTGACATAATGATTCCATTTAATCTTGATGTAATCTCTAAAAACTTATCAAATATCCCGCAGCAACGCGCGGGGTATTAGTACTATTTTGATCAGATAACTATTCTGATCACCGCGGCGCGCTATATAGGGCGCGATCAGATGTTTTCGAACTCGTCGAAACGGGTAGCGACAAAAAGAGGGAAAAAAAACACCCTCCCTCACCAGCAACCCCGCGCGACCTTCCCGGGCCCCCGCCGCCGCCGTGGCCGGCCACCTTCTCCCGCCGCTCCGGCCACACGCCACCTTATCCCACCGCAGCGGCCACCGGCCGGCTTCTCCCGCAGGCGCAACCATCACGGCGCACCGCTGCCCCTCCCCTGCTTGCCGGACCGCGCCGCCCCTCCTCGCCGGCCTCGCGCCACCTGGATCGTGTCGCCACCGGACGCCCACGCCGCCGTCCTCAGCCACGGCCGTGCTCCCAGACCACTTCCTCCGCAGCCTCTCCATCGCTGCCCTACGCCCCGACCACATCCCTTCCACACGCCCCCAACCTCCCCTCCGGCGTGACCTTCCGTCCGCTCCGGCGCGACCTTCCTTTCCCTCCGACGCGGCCTGCCCTCTGCTCCAGCGCGCATGAGCTCTGCTCCTCAGCGCAGCGACCGAGCATCACCTCCCTCTCTCTCGACTACGGCGGGAACGCGGGTAGCCAGCGCTCGTCACGGCCCTTTTCTCCTCCTCACCTTATGGCCAGAGATTTGTTTTGGTTGCTACTAATTCGTATCGCTGATTCTTGTTGCCGGCCGCCACTAGCTTCTGCTGTCAACCATTGCTAGCTATCTGTGTCCTCTGGCTGCTGTTGCCGCACTACTGCTGCAGTTCAATTTGAGAGTGAGAGACATGTTTCGAAGAGTGAAATACTCCGTTTGTGTCTCGGCGTATAGAACGTGCGCCTGTTTAATCAAGACAATGGAGCAAATTAATTGGGAGACAGTGACGCTTTATGTAATAGTTGTACTACACGATTTCGTTCGTGAATTGATTCATCAACTACTTCGCTTGTCATTACTAGCACTGTACTAAACTGTCAGTACAACGAGTTTATCTGCACTATCACCAAGCTTAATTACATCCTACCTTTCGGCTAATTTTGTTCTTCTACTCTTGTGTGATTTCAAGGCTGTTAATTTGGCGGTGGCTACTTATACTAGTCCACTAGCTAGCTGTACAAGATTGAAAAACTTAGCTTGATTTGCAGTAGAACTTTCTGAGCCTGTTCCAAGTTGTCAACATTCAGGAGATGACAAGTAGTACTATCTGAGTATCAATGTGATGAGGCCAGTATGGTTACAGTCCATTGTGTTGATTTTTAGCAGTCCAATTGTGTCCACCACTCCACCTGCAGCATGTGTACGCAACCGTTGGCCAACTCTGACCACTCCAACTTCCTGCTCCTCTCTTCTAATTCATCTTTTCTCCTATCCAAGTATGCGTGTGCGCAGCTGAAGTTCAACAATTGGGCAGAGAGCCGGAGACGGCGAGCGTCAGCGTCGCAGAGGAGTATGGCCGCCTCTGATGCTGCGCACAGGCTTGAGGCAGTGTCATCAAACCCCGTCGGATTGCATGTCCACAGTCCACCCGAGCTCCATGTCCAGCTATGTCCGACGCAAGGACGCAAGGTCCTATCTGACCTCTTTTCTTTATCTGAAACAAGCACGAAGAAGCATCAGGTATTTGATGCTCTTTAGTTATACGAAATGCTAGCTATACTGTACATGTACAAGCCGTGCATATGCTGGCTGGAGCGTGCGTGCAGTGGTGCGTGGGGCATGTACTCTCTTTTTTTAAGATGCTTGTACTGAAAAATGTGGGCATTTTCTGAATAAGATAGAGGGGTCGGTTGTTGATTCAGGTGAATATCTCTGTCTCTCTTTCAAGTTTCGTGTAATTACTGTGAAACAGTGTTGTTTCCATGAGTTGATTTGTTCAGAATAAACATCTTAGACGATTTTTTAGAAGAAAAACAAAAAACATCCAATTTCTTGCGAAAAACACTAGAAGTTCACATACTAAAAATGTACACTTGTTTAAAAAAAAGAAGTTCAAATTAAAATAGCGGAGCTATTCATTTGTTAATTATAAAACTGGGGTTTTCACCTTTAGTAAAAATAAACCAAGAAGTTCAAATAAAAAACAGATTGGTTCAAAAATTATACAAAGCAATAATGGTATTTCCCCATTTCAAGAAAAAAAACTAGAGGTTCAAATTTAAATAACGGAGAAGTTCAATGTTTATTAAAAACCCAAGAAGGTCAAATACAATTAGAAATGATATTTTTAGGTTTCAAAAGAATAAAAAACATTCCTATGAAAACTCATGATGAATCTGTAAGTTGTCGTTCAAAAATAGGTTGACTTTCAAGCTAAAAAGAATCCGGCCCAACAACAAGGAAAAATTGTCCCATGTATTTGTCCTTTTTTTCTATGCCACATATGAAAGTATGATGTTATGAAAAGTTTCTCAATCGTGTTATATATGTACACTACAAATTTATTTTGCACTGTGGAAAATGGTATTTTGAAAATGGGCTTCCTGTAGCTTACTGGGTTTTGATGAGCCATACACCTGTGGGTGGCGAGGATGGTCAGGCTTGTGCCGGAGTCGAGGATCGCGCCGCCGCTCTTCTTGGCGTCCCACACCTCGCCAGGGATGTCGAGCGCCTCCCCGGCAACCGAGACGGCGTCGACCGTCACGGCGTAGCGTTAGAGTAGTTATTATGGTATACGACTTCTAGTCCAAGTCAGTTTTGTACCTCTACTCCAAGTCGGTTTGTACCCTCTTATATACTCTTATATGCCGCACCAAATCATCGATAAGCAATAGTTTTATTCAGCTTTCATGGTATCAGATACCGGTCCCAGGGTTTAGGGTATGGCTCCGCCAACGCCACCGCCGCCGCCGCCGTCCGGCTACTTCGAGCGCCGGGCCGCACTCATCGCCAAGGCTGCCAACGCCGCGGCCGCTTCTCTCTCGGCCCTCACCATAGCTCCACAAAACTACCCTGCACCCATCCTCGCCGCACCAATATCTCTTGCTGACACAATCTCCGACGTCAGCCCCTACATCCCCATAGTTCTTGATCTCGCCGCCCACAACTACTACCATTGGAGACATCTCTTCGATCTCCACCTCGGCCGCTGCAACCTGCGCTCGCATGTCGCTGCCAACTGTCTTCCCCGCCCCGACGATCCACAATGGTTGAAAGACGATCTCGCGATCGTCCAGTGGTTCTACACCCGCATCACCACCGAGATCTTCAACATGCTCGATCACGACGGCGCCACCGCTGCCAACATCTGGCACTCCCTCCGTCAGCTCTTTCAAAGCAACACCGACGCTCGGAAAAACGCTCTCCACACCGAGCTTCGCAATATGGCGCAAGGAGATGCCCCGGTGAACCTGTTCTGCCAGCGCGTTAAGACCATTGGTGATGAGCTCCGCGAACTCGGCGATACAGTTAGCGACTCACAGCTAATCAATATCGTCGCCGTCGGCCTCAGCGAAGACTTTGACAAGCAAGCCTCGTTCATACCGATGATACGGCCCCCTCCTACCTTCGCTGAAGTTCGTTCCTTGCTACAACTCGCGGCGGAAACACAAGCTCGCAAGGACTCTCGCCCCAAGGTCTTTCATGCTGCGGCTCGTCCTCCTCTATCGTCTACACCAGCGTCGCCTTCCATGCCGGCTCCTGCCGCCGGGCCGTCCGCATCGTCATCTGTTCAACCGCCCCCAGGCTGGCGTCCTAGTCCGAACTACTGCGGCAAAAACCCTATCTACAGGCCGCCGTCGACTCGTTCGGTTCCGCCTACGACATCACCAGCACCGATTCCTGCACCACCCACCAGTGCTCCATCTGCGGTTGCATGGCGGCCTCCTCATGATCCTTGGACGGGGCTTGTTCAAGCATGGCCCATGCCCTGGTCCGCTCCGTCCACTCTCGGTGCTCCGCCGGCATACTCAGGTGCCTGGCAACCCGGCCTTCGGCCGCCTACTGGTGCTCCCGGGGTTCTCAACCCCCGACAGCCGGCCAATGCCTATCACGCCGCCCCGACGTATGCTCCTTATGGTCATTACACCACCGACGGCGGCGCCTACTACACACCTCAGCCGGCCCTGCTCCCGACGCCACCCCCACCACAGCCGGCCAATGCCTACTACACTCCCCAGCCGGCCCTACTGCCTTCACCATCGTATCCGCCGGCACTGCTTCCGACGCCACCCTCACCTGCGACGCCGAGCTGGGATCAAGCTGCCTTTCTCCAGGCCATGAATAACTTTGCTGCACAAGGAAACTCAGGTACGGATTGGATCTTTGATTTAGGGGCCTCTAGTCATATGTCTGCATCTAGTAATTGGTTATCTTCTTGCACTAAATCTCCTTTCCTTCCATTATCCTTGGAGATGGATCATCTATTCCGATATATTGTGTTGGTCAGGCTCAACTTCCCTCTTCCACCAAACCTCTTTTACTTCGCGATGTTCTAGTTGCACCCGCCCTCATTAAAAATCTTATCTCTGTTCGCCAATTTACTTGCGACAATCTAGTTTCGGCTGAATTTGACCCTTTTGGTTTATCTGTGAAGGATTACCTGACCAAGGCCGAGATCGCTCGCTTCAATAGCTCCGGTGATCTTTATTCTCTTAATGGAGTTCCTGCCGCCACCCCTCCAACATCCATGCTGGCCTCCGTCGATCTCTGGCATCGTCGCCTGGGACATCCCAACCCCGCCGTCTTAGCTTCTATGCTTAGTGAATTTACCATACCATGTAATAGGGACTCTCATAATTCTGTGTTTTGCGAGTCTTGTCAATTAGGCAAACATGTGCGTCTTCCCTTTAGTTCCTCTAGTTCTTGTAGCACTTATCCCTTTGAATTAATACATTGTGATTTATGGACCTCTCCCATTGCAAGTGTTTCGGGTTTTAAATACTACCTTGTTATCCTAGATGATTTCACCCACTTTGTCTGGACTTTTCCTCTACGCAACAAATCCGAGGTCCATTCTCTTTTCCTTAATTTTCAACGCTATGTGTCTGTTCACTTCTTCCTCCCAATTCGCTTTATCCAATGTGACAATGGTCGCGAATTTGATAACATTAAAAATCGTACTTTCTTCTTACAACATGGCATCCTGCTTAGGTTCTCATGTCCCTACACCTCCCCTCAAAATGGTAAAGCAGAACGCTCTCTTCGCACCCTCAATGATATAGTTCGCACTCTCCTCATTCAATCATCTATGCCTCCCAAGTTTTGGGCTGAAGCCCTACACATGGCCACCTTCCTTCTAAATATTCGACCTTCTAAAACTAAACCCAACACTACTCCCTATTATTCCCTCTTTCTTTCCCACCCCGACTACTCCGCGGTTCGTGTTTTCGGCTGTCTCTGTTTTCCCAATACCTACGCCACTTCTGCAAATAAATTGTCACCACGCTCTATCCCATGTGCTTTTCTCGGCTTCTCTGACGAGCACAAAGGCTATCGCTGTCTCGACCTTCACACCGGACACGTTCATGTCTCTCGTCATGTCACTTTTGCTGAGCACATTTTTCCTTTCTCACAACGCACTACTACACCATCCAACACCCCTAGCTCCGCAAACACCCCCTCTCCCCGTCCTTTCCAACTATATACTCCCCTACCTGCCGAACACAACTTATCACCACCACCATTAACACCCACCATAGCCAATCCCAACCATACACTCACCCTACCCGAGACGTCCCCAACACCCCTGACCCCTGCTCCCTCCCCAACACCCCCGGCCCCTACTCCCACTCCACCACCCAGCCCTGCTCCCACTCCACCACCCAGCCCTACTCCTTCGTCCGACTCTTCCGCTGCGCCGGAGTCACCAGTACCCACCTTACCCCCTCTTGCTATTCCTACAGCAGCCCCGATTAATGATCATCGCATGCGTACTAGGGCCAAATCAGGATTTCATCAACCCCAAGACCGCCTAAACCTTCATACCTCCGTATCTCTCACTTCTCTTCCAAAGAATTACAAAACTGCTCTACTTGATCCCAATTGGGCCGCTGCCATGCAAGAAGAATATAATGCTTTACTTCAAAACAACACCTGGCAACTTATTCCTCGTCCTCCCAATACAAATATTGTTTCTGGCAAATGGATTTTTGCCAAAAGTTCCACTCCGATGGGAGCCTCTCACGATATAAAGCCAGGTGGGTTTGTCGTGGCTTTTCTCAGCAACAAGGAATTGATTACGAAGAAACCTTCTCTCCTGTTGTTAAACCTAGCACCATTCGCACCGTTCTTAGTGTTGTTGTCTCCTCTTCATGGCCCATTCACCAACTTGATGTTAAAAATGCTTTCCTCCATGGTTCCCTTCAAGAAACTGTCTACTGCCAGCAACCTCTGGGTTTTGAAAATCCATCCTTTCCAACTCATGTATGTCTTCTTCAGAAATCTCTCTACGGTCTTAAACAGGCCCCACGAGCTTGGTTTCAACGCTTCTCCTCCTTCATTCAAACAATAGGCTTCACTCCATCTCTCTCCGACACCTCTCTTTTTGTGTATCATCAAACTTCTGACACTGCCTATTTACTTCTCTATGTAGATGATATCATTCTTACCGCCTCCTCTCAAAAGTTCTTAGATCATATTGTCTCTCTTCTTAGATCTGAATTTTCTATGACTGACCTAGGACTCCATCATTTCTTAGGCATTGCTGTTGTTCGAGATTCCTCCAGCCTTTTTCTTTCCCAACGCCAGTATATTCTTGATCTTCTTAATCGTGCTGGTATGCTTGACTGTCAATCATCTCGCACTCCTGTCGATACTAGTTTTAAACTTTCGGCTACCGGTGAACCCTTTTCCGATCCTACTCTCTATCGTAGCCTAACAGGTGCTCTCCAATATCTCACCATTACTCGTCCTGAAATCTCTTTTGCTGTTCAACAAGCATGTCTCTATATGCATGATCCCCGGGTTCCTCATAAATTCATAAGTTTTTTCTTGAATTATAATAGTATGTGATGTTCATGTTTCATAAATTCATAAGTTCAGGTGTACCACATACTAAAGAAATTCATCAATGAAAGGCCATTTCACCAACAGCAAAAAATGCCTAAAAATGTTGCGAGACAAAAAAACAAAACTGCATAAGATATAACATAGTAAGTTCATAGAAAGGTGGAAAACATAATTTTGTTTTGTAAGTTTAACCATTTCTAAAAAAAATAACTTGAAGTTCAAATTTAAATAATAGGGCGTTCAATGTTTATTACAAAACCTGTAATTTTCCCCGTTACTATAGAATAAAACAAGAAGTTCAAAAAAATGAAAAAATTGGACAAGTTCAAATTTAAATAACATAGAAGTTCAAAATGTTTATTCTCTCAATCCACAAAAAAGTCCAGTTATTATTTGGGAGCAATTTGATTTCAAAAAATAGAGTATTTAAAAGGTTTGTAACATGGATGTGCCCATATTTGGACCTTGCCTTTTTACTAGAAAATGTTTTTTTGCGTTTTGAAATAATTCTCTCAATCCACAAAAAAGTCCAGTTATTATTTGGGAGCAATTTGATTTCAAAAAGGAAATAAAAAATTGAAATTATAAAAACGAAAAAAGTTCATGTAATACATGGTGTGTGTTTAATATGAGAAAAATTAATAAAAAGACAAGGTCCAATTTTTTGTTGCTATAGGTTCAAGTCCTCGGTCGGAGAAAGTTAAAAATTTATTGTGAGAGAGGTTTGTAAAAAACAATATCATTTGTGTAACAGTGACAAATGAATGAGAAAATTGCAAATGAAAATACGTCACAGAAGTTCAATGTGAAAACGGTTGGAAGTTCAACTACTACACTGAATGAATTTCAGATGAAAAACTTTTAAAATCGTCGCGAGTATGAAAAAAATGATCAACACGGGAAAATTGCGTGTTTACAGCAGCTTTCCATCGGTATATCACTTGCTCAATTTCGGTGAGTGAATGGAGAGCTACGAGGAAAAAATGCACCTAAAAATAGAGTGAAGTTCAAAGAGACATGCCGAGAAGTTCACGTTCTTCACGCGGTGCATTTTTTAAAAATCTGTTTCGCGATAAAGGCAGAACGCATGATCTCGTTGTTTTCAAAATTACTTGAAAACAGCTAGGAATCAGAGAAAACCATCAACATGAAAAAGTTTCGCATTTTCCGTATCTTTTCAATGGTATATTATTTGCCGCATTCCGACAAAGTTTGTAGAAATTACGGTGAAAATATGTTTTTAACCATTTTCAAAATTGACTTAAAACCGTAAAGAATTGGGAGAAATAATATATACCAAAAAGTTTTGCATTTGTTCAAGCTTTCCAAGGCCATATCGTTTGGTGCATTCGGACGTACAGTTAACAAATTAGCTCGAAAATACGAACTCGGTGGAACTTGTACCATTTTCTAAGTTACTCTTAAACCGTTCAAAATTAGAAAAACTTTCAACATGAAAAGGTAGCGCATTTTCATAAGCTTTCCAACACCGTATAATTTGCCTCAATTGGATTACCCGTTTAGAAATGACATCGAAGATACGAACTCAGCTGTTCGGTTTGCGAAATTTTACGATTTTCCAAATTACTCTTTAACCATAGGGAATCAGAGAAAACTTTCAACGTGTGAAAGGAGCGGTTTTGCAGCAGCTTTCCAACGCCATATTATTGGCCTCATTCTGATAATCGGTTTAGAAATGCGATCAAAAATACGATTCACGTTTTTTGTATGAAGAAAAATCGGTTTTCAAAACTGCTCTTAAACCGCTTACATTTTACCAAAAATTTAACTTGGGTCATGATACTCGTGTCCATAGTTTTCCAACGGTATATCGCAAGCCCCATTTGGGCAATGTTGGCAGAAGTTCAACCTAGCACAGGAGGAAGTTCAGGTCGAACAACTCAGGTAGTAAAAATTGAAAAGACGCAAGTTCATCACGACCCGAGAGCAAAATCCGCCAATGAGCGAGATTCCTATTTAAAACGGGCATTCAGTTGCTAAAAATCGTTTCTAGATTACAGTTACATCATATAGAACACGACTGGCCAGAATAATTCGCACGGGGAGACACGGGTGCGAAGATAGGCCGAAGGTCGGGTTCCTACAGACGGAAGTTTAGGTTGTGTAACTCAGGAAGTTCTGGTTGTGATCAGAATATTATTCTAATCTCGTGATCAGAATAGTGTTTATTTATTGTCTCACATGCCTAAGCATGCTCACGATACGTGTATCACTCCAAGTACATATGCATGACTGTAAGATTCCTCATCGGAATATTTGATAACTTAATAAGACAATATATTAGGGGACAATTGCATTTTTGGTCCCTAGTTGGTTCCTACCCACAGGTTTTGCCCTTACTTTTCGAGCTTGCTCAGTTTTGCCCTTACTTTTTTCGTCGAGGTCATTCAAATGCCCTTCCGTCAACGTGCCGTCCAGTCAAAGGCATTTGACCGCAACTTTTGATCAAACTACCCTTGGCAGTTGGCGAAGAGGGTATGACACTTACACGCGGGACCTACTCAGAAAATAAATAAAGAAAATAAATATACCTCACCCTCTCTCACTTACGTGTAGGACCCACCATAAAAACAAATAAAAATCAAAAGCCAATCCTATCCAACTAATCTCTCTGCCTAACTTAATTATCAAACCAAAGAGTTCATTACTCAGTCGGGCCCACCCATTAGTGACACACTGTACCTATCTTAACATAATTAGCCTAAACTAATCTGCCATGTCAGCTCGTCGGGGCTTTGTGCCGGCGACCTGGAAACGCGGCGGCGTCCATGCTAGAGGCATGGGGAGCGTCATGGAGAGGTACCAGGGGCCGCTCTCGTTCGCACACATCTCACTGAGCATGGGGGTGTACTCTTAGGCACCGTGTGGTAGGCCTAGCGACGACGGCGACATGGCCGGCGGCGGGTAGCTCACGGGATGTGCGGAGAAGCTAGCTAAGGGACGTAATTGATTGTGAGAACAAGTATATATTGAACGGTGGCTCGCCGCGAGTCTGCAGAGAAGCTCATTAGGCTCGGGGACGCAGGGATGGCGACGAATCGACGACGGCATTCATCGGCTCCCGATGTTAAAGACGACGGCGATGGCGAGCTTGTAGGGCGCCCCGCCTCGAGTTCTTCAATTTATAAATAAATGTCCACGATGCGGAGCTAATGGGCATGTTTGTGAGGATAGGAGATGGTTGTGGGCACGATGGCGGCGAGCATTGGTGACTGTCTCCTCTCGGGGAGCTCGAATCTGAGGTAGAACGAAGGGAAAAGAACGGGAGAGAGAGGGGGCAGTATAGGGGCGACGTGTAGGTCTTATCGGCGTCTCGGAGATGAGGTAAGACCGCGGGAGATGGCATGGAAGCGGCGGCGCCGGGCATCCACCCGCTTTGACCTTCTGGAGCGAGGAAGGAGATGAGTTGTAGCTGGGCCTGGGTCGGCTGCACAGTGTTGGGCCTAAGGTAAGCGCGCGCGCGCGCTCTCTCTCTCTCTATTTTCCCTTTTTTTTTGTCCCAGGGGTAGTTTGGTCCAAAGTAACGATCAAAGGCCTTTGACCACATGGCACGGTGACGGCAGGGCATTTGAGCGACCTCAGGGGAGCAAAACTGAGCAAGCTCGAAAAGTAAGGGTAAAACCCGTGGGTAGAAACCAACTAGGGACAAAAATGCAATTGTCACATATATTAGCGGCAACCAGTATATCAAGATCTACAATTATGTACAGAACCGGAAGAGAGCCTCCCTGATCTCCTGATAGAAAAATCAGGAGCTACAACTATGTAAAGTGCTAGTCTATTAGGTTTGGTAGATATATATCCCTTATGTCTTTATTCAAAAATGATATGAAGCATATATAGATGAGTGAAAGCACTTATCTATTAGGTTTGGTAGGTATGTACTTTGAGTCATTATACTCGTGCCATAGCTCTAACTATGCGAAGGACGTAATGATGCAAAGTTCTGATTGGTCCAGCTGTTTTGGAAGGGAGAAATTAAGACGAGTCCGGTTCTAATCAGGTGCGGCATTGGAGCTTCAACTATATAACACCAACCATGGCTTACTGGCAGAGCCTCCAAATACATACCATAGTAGATTTCAGACTGCTAAACTTCCTAGTGAGCACTCCTAGAGGACATGTACCTGAGAAGATTAGAACATCAAAGCCTAATTAGGCATGTGAGACATCGAGAACCCACTCAACAGATGCACCAAGGGCAAAGGCCATGGGGCATGAGTTACTTTGGTGACTAAATGTGATGGCCTACAAAGCATGTGAGTCCGATCAGGGCTATGAAAAGCACAGGTAGCAGTAGTTAGATAATTCCGCGAGCATGTTAGCATCTCCCGGAAACGGGAAACCAACATATTTCAGCTAATTTTTTTAAATAATACATTTTTATTTAAAAATTACAGAAATAATACGCAAAAAAAAAGATTTTTCAAAAATAATACACCATCGGCCTACTGCAGGCTGACAGAGCCCTGTCGGCCCACAGCAGGCCGACTGGTGGCCCATCAGTTTGCTGCTGGCCGATTGGGCTGTCGGCCACCAGATTGAAGCCCAGTCGGCCTGCAGTTGGCCGACAGGGTCCAGTCGGCCTGCAGTACACCGATAGGCCTGTAGTGGGCCGACTATGCTCAGTTGGCCTGCTGTGGGCCGACTGGTGCATGCCTATTTTTAATAATACACGCGAATATTTTTTAAAAGTATATATTTTAACACGTTATGAATACATGGTAACATTTCTTCAAATACATTTTTAATGGAAATACCATTTTTTTTAAACCACACAACATTTATTAAAATGCTTTTCTGAAATTTTCACAAACTTTTTTTAGAAACACGCGAATATTTTCTTAAAATGTCATGATCCATCTAAACATTTGTTAACCCACGTGATATGTGAGTATATTGATTGTAATATCATCTTATATTATGGGATGAAGGGAGTACCATTTTGTAGAATGTCATGGATATTTTTTGGAAACACGAGAATATTTCCAGCAAAGGTGACGTACATTCATTTAGTGGCACGAACCATTTCTTATCATATTTTCCAAAAAAATTGCATGCATTTTTTGAAAGGCGGGAACCTTTTTCCATTGTGATGAACATTTGTTTTGAAAGTTATCGACATTTCCAAACTGCGCTTTTCCCGCCATCCATTTCCCGCCACCCATTTCCCGCCACCCGTTTCCCGCCACCCGTTTCCCTCCTCCCATTTCCCGCCAACCTTTCCCGCCATACCGCAGTCGTTCTTTCCCGCCATTTTCTCGTCTCTATCTATAAAACCCCCTTCAGACGGAGCTGGATAAGCATTGCAGTGTAGTGTAGTTGAGATGTCCCATTATCCTTTCGATCGTAGTTTTCACCCTGGGATGAGCAGGACTCTTCTGAGGCTAGCTACCGATTTCAGGATGGATAATAGGATAGTTCCATGGGACGAACTCACCGGTAGTGACACCATAATGAATGAGTTGGCTCACCAATTACGTAGTTCTGGGTGGCCTGAAAGGACCTATGAGGAGGTACGTAAAGAACTTCTTAGGTTGCATGACAGGTGGAAGAAGGTAGTGGTGCCGAAGAGTGAAACTTTCAGAAGGATTGCAGCAAATAATCTATGTTTATGGACTGAGGAGAGCGAGGACGAAGATGATATCTTCATGCCGCCGCTTTCGGGTTCTGCATCGTCGAAGGGCAAGAGTTCTTCATCATCGAAGGGCAAGGTTTCTGCATCGTCGAAGGGCAAGAGTTCTTCATCATCGAAGGGTAAGGTTTCTGCATCGTCGAAGGGCAAGAGTTCTGCATCGATCGAGGATGACGATGATGACTTCATGTAGTTTTTATACTGTATGTTGTGAGTTCAGTTACGTGCCATTTAATTTGGATGTAGTTCTATCTTGTTGTTTGTAATGTTTCGTTGTATGAATATTATGTTCTATCTAAATATGATCTTGTAGAGTAGGCATATATCTCGTACATAAGTACATAGTCATTTGTCTCATACATAGAATAGACATAAGTCTCACACAGAAAAAGATGGTAATGTCTCTACTGATACATAGGAGCGGCAATGACGACGTCTGGCCTGCCGGGGAGGCGGATCTCGAATGACAAATGCATCACATATAACTCGGTTTCCTGTAGCAATGCAACTGAACAACCCTTTTCCATTCCCATTCGCTCAGCATTTCTTGAATCTTGCCATCATCAGTTATGTCAATCAATTTTCTTTCCCCAGGGCCATCTGAATGCTTCCTGCTGACGTAGTACACAAAATCGTCTTCCTTCAACCCTTGCTTCAACATGAATTTAGTCTTCAACCAATCAAAAGTGAGGTCCACTTCACTAACTTGCACAACACTTGGAGACAAGCCTTGTACATGAACAATAGGGCTAAGCACCCACTGAGTACTCTCAGCCATCTGCAACACACAAATCGCATTGAGTACCTACCCTACCCCTTAATATCCCCACTAACAAATATTAGACATGTCTATATATTACGAAGCAACTAATACAATTCACCCTCCTACAATTATATTACGAATATTCGTCGTAGCAACTACAAATATTGACAGATTAATTAGTTGACATCTAAATATATTAACAAAAACTACCGGAGCACCTACGAAAAATAAAATGTGGGCTTAAATATACCCTTGAAGCGTGCGTGCGAAGGATGAAGGACGAACGGTGGCCACCAAACTGCCGGTGCTCCGGCTCCAACGAAGAACGACGAACAACAGCTTCACCTCCACCACAGTGCTCCAATTTCACCACCAGCACACTGCAATGCTTATGCAGCTCCATCTGAAGGGGGTTTTATAGGTAGAGAGGAGAAAATGGCGGGAAAGAACGACTGCGATATGGCGGGAAAGGGTTGGCGGGAAACGGGTGGCGGGAAACGGGTGGCGGGAAACGGGTGGCGGGAAAAAGTTGGCGGGAACATATGGCGGGAAAAAGTTGGCGCGAACATATGACGATGATGACTTCATGTAGTTTTTATGCTGTATGTTGTGAGTTCAGTTACGTACCATTTAATTTAGATGTAGTTCTATCTATTTGCTTGCAATGTCTCGTTGTATGAATATTATGTTCCGATAACAGAGTACTAAAATAGAGTAGGCATATGTCTCGTACATAAGTACATAGTCATTTGTCTCATACATAGAATAGACATAAGTCTTACACAGAAATAGATGGTAATGTCTGTACTGATACAGATACATAGAAGCGTCAGTGACGACGTCTGGCCTGGCGGGGAGGCGGATCTGGAATCGGGGACCATCCCAACCTGTCGGGTGCCCTAACGTGACGAGGAGGAATCTCAGACTCTCCCTGGTCATGCTGTGTATCCTGTGTGGGGCCTGGTGGAGGAGTCGAAAACATGTTCATCCACTGGGTGTGCTGCGACATCTGAGCCTGTATGTTGTCCTCGGTATGTTGATCACTCCCCCACGTATCATGTGATGCCAACATAGACGCCTGATATCCATAGGCCCCTACGCGATGGAACGGTTCATCATGAAGAATGAGGTCGCGTCAATTAATATTGAAAACAATAAATATGAAGACACATACCTGCTGGGTGTGACGTCTGCTCTGGCTGAAACACGAAACTGGACGAGGGACCGTGCTGCTGTGGCTGTGGAGAAAACACGAAGCTCGACGAGGGACCGTGTTGCTGTGGCTGTCGAGAAAACACGAAGCTCGACGTGGGACCATAGTGCTGCGGGTGCCACGTAGAACTGCCAGGTTGGTCAGGACGGGGTGGCCTGGTTGTCGGCTGCTGTGCTAGGCGTGGACGTGGTTGATGTTGTTGCATGGAGTGACGCGGCTGCTCCTGCTCGTGCTGAACAACATCGGTTCTCCGGGTGCACGTGATAGCCTCGTACACAGTCTGTATCTTATTCTGAATTCTTTCCAAGAAGGACTGTACCACTGGACGATGTTGAAGAAGAGGTCCAGACGATAGAGATCGTCCAAAGGTGGTCACGTCGTCGTACAGTTCACGTGTCAAGGTAGCCTGCAAATTTCCATGACGATTAATAATGTCTGTCTCTTGCACGTCAAAGTATGTGACAACATTACGTAAAGAAAAAATATCTTACCGCGTACTGCCTAGAGCCCGAAGTATCATAGCTCGGGTACATATCCGACGGAGTAGGATCCGGTAACTCCTCTGGGTGGGAGTACTCAACAATGCGTAACCGTGTTCCGGTCATGTAGCGCCGCAAATAGAGATTGAATTCATCGAGATCGAAATTGTGATTCTCATGCCATAGATTTGTGTTTGCTGTCTCCCATTCTATAACATACGGCTCTAGTCTAACTAGCCAGTCAGCAGTTGTCCTGTTCATGCCCTTCCTTGTCGTCCTAAAATTGTGGTGTGTGTTCAACAATTACCTAAAGCTTCGAATGGAGTACTATGAAAGAAAATGCAACATTGAAAAACTGGTTAATACCTGTGGATGTGTGCTGGCACTGGGTTCTCTATAGGGGGAGGTAGCTCCAACTGCAGAAGACCAAATTGCCTCATAACCCTCTGTTGTGCCATCTCCTCGACGAAGACATCAAAGATGATCTTCGATTTTGTCATCCAGTAATCTCGGTCCCTTGTGCATAGCACAGACATACCAGCAGGGTATCTCGCTTGTATGGCTGCTTCCGTGTAGGGCTGCCAGATGACCCCGGTGTACCATCGAACTGCTCGTTCAATGCTGTGTACGCCTTCCTGGTCTGATCACTAGCAAACCGTCTCTGCAGAGAATAAAAGTTAGTAGCCGCTAGCATCGATCGATCTCTTGTGCAGAAAAAGTTGCATTAAACTACAACACGGTGCATACCTTGCGACGAGTCCAACACAGACCGAAAGTAGGCATGTCGATGCCGTCAACATCAAACATGGCGTCTATAGGCTCATGAACACGTACATCTGGTCGCCCTATAGAGAACCTCTCCCACGACCACAGCTGTAGGAATAGAGGGCATCCAAGAAGGGCTGGCTTTCTCGATGTAAGCTGGCAACCGTTGCACATACCTCGGTATGTAGCCGCTAACACCGCCGAACCCCAACTCCTCTGTCTGATCTGATCCGCCGTCTGAGCGCTCACTATCTCGAGTGCCATAGGGATGTAGAGGGCGCTAATAGTGGTGACATGGTTCTCCGTGAACATCACCTTGCCGAAAAGCCACAGTAAGTAGGCCTCGAGGCTCCGAGTGATCTGTTCCGCAGTCAACGGCGCCCGGAAGTTCTGGATCTGCATTAAGCGAAGAGAAAGTTTTAGTAAGCCGCAATTATATTCTGTAAAACTTTATGCGCGATAACTTGAAGAGAATAGGTAGGGGAAATTACCCGGAAATTTAGCAACCACTCATACTTAGGTCCGTGATGCTCCCATACCGGATCGGGAGCATCCGGAAAAACACCGTGAAAACGTTCTGTAAGAGCTCGCTCCCAACCAGCCGGTGCGTCCAACGGTCCTACGGCATGACCTGCCAACGGTAGTCCGAGCAAAAGTGACACATCCTCCAGAGTAGGAGCCATCTCTCCCCATCTGAAGTGAAACGTGTGGGTCTCTGGCCTCCAACGGTCCACTAAGCAGCTCAGCAAAGACCCATCGATGGCGACGCGTTTCTCACCCGGGATAGACTCAACCAGACGCGCGAAAGGTAAAAGGCCGGCCCATTTCAACCTTCATCAGAGAACTTTTCAGTTACTGTCTCCCATTTCAACCATTAATATGCATGTCAGTGTGCAAATTAATAAAGCGCGTACCGCTGAAGCCATCCTGAGTGTATCTTCCAGTTTTCCTTAGGAGTGCGAGTGACGAGAGGCTCAAGCTTGCGCTCATACCATATCGCACCACGATGACCCTTATCAATGTCCCCATTCAACAACCACAATCCCGACATTCCTGCACTTACAAAATTCAGAACAAAGTGCCACACTTAATAAAAATTCATAACATAGTGCCACACTTAATAAAAATTCATAACATAGTGCCACACTTAATAAAAATTCAGAACATAGTGTCACACTTAATAAAAATTCAGAACAAAGTGCCACACTTAATAAAAATTCAGAACATAGTGGCACACTTAATAAAAATTCAGAACATAGTGTCACACTTAATAAAAATTCATAACATAGTGCCACACTTAATACAAATTTCAGAACATAGTGCCACAGCACACTTAATATAAATTCAGAACAAACTAGTGCTAGCTTAGCTTCTTCCTCTCGCCCTTACTCCTCTACTACCTCTACCTCCTCTTCTTCCCCGGTTTCCTCGTCCACGCCCAGTGACGAAAGTGGGACAATTAGTGTCCCTATGGCCAAATTCATTGCATAGAATGCATTGCCTAGTCGGACCTCCTGCTTCAGATTCATCCATATCATTTCGGATGCGCTGACACTGCCGTCTGCCTCTACTTGTACGCATATGCTCTGGGTTTGGAATGTAACGCCTATCGGCGGGGTTGACGCTGTTGAAATTACCCATTGATCGAAAACCCATCAGCTCACCTGTCCAGGTATTGAGGACAGCCTCTTTCAGAAAATATGGAGACACAAACGATATTGCGTCCATTCCAAGCTGCCCGCAAGCAGCAAGTACATGTGAGCAAGGTAGGTGAAGCAATTTCGGTTTATTGCATGTGTACTCACACGTTGGCCAGGCTTCATTGCTTATTTTCACCTCATGCGTCCTCAACTCATTTGCACATCCGAATTTGTTGTTGGCTAAGCGGACCTCAAACCTTCTTTCTTGATTACCGATGGCGACTACAGTGTGTGACCTAGCTTTTTGCATCTTGTTGTCCATGTACTTCGTGACTCTTTCACAGTACCGTGTATTTGGGTTGTTCAAGATATGCTGCTCTGCTATTTGACGTCTGTCTCTGAAATACTTGACGGTGCCATAGAAAATACCCTCAACGATGGCTGTAAGTGGCAATGCCCGGTTTCCTCTGAGGACATGGTTGTATGTTTCTGCGAGGTTCGTTGTCATGACACCGTACCTTGCTCCATGTGTGTCATGTAGCAAAGACCACCTCTCCAGAGGCTCATGCTCTATCCACTGCTCGAAGGTTTTAATCGACCTCCCGAGCCTTCTCCTAGTACCAGGTGGGTCAAAGCCTGGCAGGTCACATAGCCCAACAGCCTCCTCCTCCACGGCCGCTGTTCCTG
Source organism: Triticum aestivum (assembly GCF_018294505.1). Taxonomy (NCBI): domain Eukaryota; kingdom Viridiplantae; phylum Streptophyta; class Magnoliopsida; order Poales; family Poaceae; genus Triticum; species Triticum aestivum. The sequence continues at coordinate 299,554,705 of NC_057796.1, forward strand.
TTGCCAACTGTGCAGCTACTGCTTCAACATGTGCCCTCACCGCTGCATCTCTTGCAGCTTTCCTGTCCCTCACGTGTCTCTGCGTGCACACATTAAGTCTATCGCGTATCAAATTGTACTTCCATAACTGGTTCTGCTTGCAGAGTTTTTTGAACAGATTCATCAGGTTCTTATTTCTAAACTGCGAGAAGAAATTAGCCCCCAGATGGCGCATGCACCAACGGCTCTGCAAGTCCTGCCATGGAACTTGTTCCTCAGGGCCTGGGTTTGTCAGTGTCCTTATCGCACTGAGTATACCTGCATGCCTGTCATGAAGGATGCACACATTCGGCTTCTCCTTGACAACTGATATTTTCAACTGCCTGAAGAACCATGTCCAACTTTCAATGTTCTCACTCTCCACAAAAGCAAATGCCAGTGGGACGACTTGATTTTGGCCGTCTTGACCTATGGCTGTCAGTATCTGACCCTTGTACTTCCCTGTGAGAAAAGTACCGTCAACACATATCACCGGTCGGCAATGCCTGAAAGCTTCGATGCATACACCGAAAGAGAAGAAGAGACGATGCAAAACCCTCATAGTTGGGAACTCTGGCATGAACATGTCTTGGATATCGATATAGGTGCCTGAATTCCGCTGCTGCAGGGTGTGGAGGAGGTGGACAACAGAGTCATATGCATCAAAATAAGAACCAAATCTCCTCTCAAGCGCTGCATGCTTAGCCCTCCAAGCCTTGCCATAAGAAATTCTGTACTTCAACCTGGCGAACACTTTTGTCTGCACTGCCTTCACTTCCATAGCTTTGCCTTGCACTATCTCATCGTAAAACAGTCGAGCAATAAGCGTGGATGAAAGGTTGGCATGATCTTGAGGGATGCAGGGAATAAGACAAGTGTGATTAACTAAGTCACTTATCACCCAACTTGTGCCATACTTAGGGAGAAAGCCGTGCACCCTTGCGGGACAATCTGCATTCTTGCATACCATTGTGAGGAATTTCTGACTGGACACCTCAGCTTTGAAAACCCTTTGCGTGGACATTGCCCAATTAATTATTGCATCCTTCAGGGCTTGCTTGTTCGGATACATAGCACCCGTCGCAATATTGTTCTGGTGATATTGCCAGGCTGAATCATGTCCATCATTCACGGTCATTGCAGATGATAAGTCATGATTCCACCATGCAGGATTCGGGACCTCCCCTGCATTTTCTTCTTCATCTGACTCGTCAGAATCATCGGCATGACCCCTTTCAACATCGGTGTCTTCTTCTTCCATCTGGTTCTGCATGTGCCCATCTACCTCGTCAGCGTCCACCTCGCCATTGTAATCACCATCGGCATTTCCTCCTTCTACCTGACTACTCTGCCCTGGTTCATAACCATAAGCATTTCCTCCTTCTACCTGACTGCTCCGTCCTTGGTCGTAACCATAAGCATTTCCTCCTTCTACATGACTGCTCTGTCCTTCGTAGCCACCCTCCCCTTCATGTGCAGTGACCTCCTTCACGACGGGAAGCACTAAAGCAACAGGATTGCATCCCCTTCGTTCACAACCTTGTAACCACCGCACCCAATCGGAGTCTCCCTCTATTGGCCTCAAATAAAAGTAAATTTTTGAACTTGACCGTGTCCACAATGCATGAACACCGACGGTGTGTGTTTCAGTATCAAGACCTAAACTTGCCGCAATCCATTCTTTCAACTGACTAACAGACCATGTTTGTGGTGCGCTGATTGCAACCTCTATGTGAGTAAATTCACTCAGATCTGCTCCCAACTCATTTGTTTGGACAGTACCAGGACCATAGTAAAATCTCAACTTCACTACATCGGACATCTCGACTCACCTATTTTTTTTCAACATAGAAATACAAGTATTAGACATGTCTATATATATATTACCAGGACCATAGTAAATAATATAATAAATGGGCCCATGTTTACTAATAATAAATAGGCCTCAAATAATAATAATAATATAACCGACAAATATGATAATTCAGTTTATTTGAATTATATGGCCATGTTGATGTATTTTTTATTTTAATCTATGTTAAAATAATTTAGAAAAAGGCATGCGTCTTATTTCTACGATCATGTAAAATTCTTCCTTGCAAAGAAGTTTTTTTGTTAAACTACAGCGTGGCCGTTTAAAAAAAACAGTGTGGCATTGCTTGTTATGGGTTAAACTTTAGAAAATACGCATAATAAAGGTTAGCGGGTAATCCGCTTCATATTCGCATCGGGTACGGACTGAAACGTTTTTTAACATGTAGTTCTACTTTTCCTATTTTTTGCTTCCTTATTAAATTTTCATCAAACTGACATGCTATGCACATGCCGACCCCAACTCTTCAAAAAAAAACTTGTCTCTTCTTTCCAACTTTTTATTCATGTTTCCAACTTCTTATCCCGCACCTGTGTACGTGTCAAGTATTAAGCAACAACTTATTATCCCACTAACAACTAATACAATTCACACACCTACAACTATATTACGAATATTTGCCGTAGCAACTACAAATATTTACGTATACTACCGGGGCAAATAACAATAATCGCACACAAATTTATTTTCACATCGAACGAAGTGTGCGTGCGAACGAATAATATTTCCGTATACTACCGGGCCAAAAAACAATAATCGCACACAAATATTTACGTATACTACCGCGGCAAATAACAATATTTACGTATACTCCCGGAGCACCTACGAAAAATAAAATGAGGGCTGAAATATACCCTTGAAGCGTGCGTGCGAACGAAGAACGAAGAACGAAGAACCACGAACGAAGAACGACGAACGACGAACGACGAACGACGAATGACGAACGACGAACGACCTCCACCACCACCACCTCCACCACCTCCACCACCAGCACCACCTCACCACCCCAACTGCCCCAACGACGAACACTGCCCCAACTTCACCACCACCACCTCCACCAAAATGCTCACCACGACCACCACGAGCTACCCCGTCAGTAGATCGACACCTCTTTTGGCTGCCCTAAATGAGTTGAACCCATTCACGGTGCCAAAATCGCGAAAATGTAGCTCATTTAGGTGTACAAATGTGTGCCATTTTTCTGTAGAGAGAGGAGGAGGAAGAACACAGCAGAATGAGCCACGGGAGAAGAATAATGGAGGAAGGAGAGGATATGGGCGAGCAGGGGAGAAGAAATAATGCAGGAAAGAGAGAAGGAGAGGATAAGGGCGGGCTGGCCAGCGCGCGTCAGGTCGGCCGCACCCTGTCGGCCACCAGGTGGCCGATCGGCGGGCGGCAGGCCGACAGGGGCGCACCACGCCGACAGGCCGCTGCCTCCCCCCTCGCGACGTGGCACGACCAACCACAGGCCGCCGCGTGGCTGCCCGGCCTGCAGTCGGCCTCCTGATAGCCGATCGGCCTGCTGTGGGCCGACTGGGCTCAGTCGGCCTGCAGTGGGCCGACGGTGTATTATTCTTGTAAATTCTTTTTTCTGCATATTATTTCTGTAATTTAAAAAAAATTGTATTATTTAAAAAATTTTAGCCATATTTCAACTGGCCTTAAACGTACTCCCTTCATCCCAAAATTCTTGTCTTAAATTTGTCTAAATACGAATGTATCAAATCACGTTTTAGTATTAGATACATCGGTATTTATGACAAATCTAAGACAAAAATTTTAGAACGGAGGGAGTACAAATGAAAACAGGGATCCGGACAACCAGCATGTTGGCGCCCTCAGTAAAGCCTTCTTGCTCGCCTCCATGTTGGCTCACGGGCCACATGGCGTTATTCCCTTGTGACCTATGCAAGGGCTATGTAGGTGCAAGGTACTCTTCATGCTTCCGATCCTGTTGTGTCAGAATTGAAAAAAGCTTTCTTGGGCTTGACATGCTATAGTGGCACGATGATGCAGGCCGGGTTTACCCTGGTCAAAAAGCTTTCTTGGGCTTGACATGCTATAGTGGCACGATGATGCAGGCCGGGTTTACCCTGGTCAGGCCACTGTCCTGCTGAGATGAAGTAATAGATAAAGTTTTGTACATTTACTAGCAAAAGAGCCCGTGCATTATAATGGGAGAAAAAAATAACACACACTCTTAACCCAATAATTATGACTAAAGACCACGATAGGTCCATGTCCTTTATTTTCAGCAGGGCACCATATTTGTGTTGCCGCTTATCCTCCTTCTCACCCTCGCCGACAGTTGCCTCAGTGTTCACATAAATAAGAACGTATTTGAACATGTTTTAGTGGGTGTTTATTTGCAATCAGGATCGCCGCCGTTACGAAAGAAAAACGGACCATGCGCAATAGCTTATAAGTTTACTTCCAAAATAATATTTAAAGATATTTAACAGGTAAAAATAACAAAATATTCAGATTCTATACATTTTTCTAATCAAATTTCGTATATGACATGTTAAAATCGAAGTCACGGTTTAAAAGATATGGATAATTTAAAAAAGCATCTGTTTGACTTAAATATGATTCGCAGGTGAATTAACTGAAAAGTCAGGGGGTTTTCGAAAAAATGCAAAAAATGGTTCGGCTGTGACTTAAGCGTGTCCTGCGGGTTGAATACTAAAAAACAAAGGGTCTTTTCTACAAAATTACCGACGGACGCCAGAAGCACTAGTAACTTTAATATTAGGTATAGATGTGTTGTTACTTTGCTAGACTAAGTAGTTTTTCATTTTCTCTTATAATCAACATGCCCGGTTTGAATTTACCTCTTAGTAATCAACTCACCTGCAGAAGAATACACTGGCAGGAAATTGTCTGCCCTATATATACCCGCACTGCAAAAATAAACTGGTACGTATGTGCACATTGGAAACTGGATATATTCATAAACATGAGCGCAAACAAGAAATTACGGTGAAATATGCCCTCCGTGAACTTGTACTGCGGACATTGTTTTGACATTTGGGTAACTTAGTTCGCTTTTTGCATAAGAAAAATATGCATATCTACCCTCTCATGAAATTTCGTACTGCTCATGCTGTTATGCAATACATAATTTTAATTTTTCTATGAAAAAAATGTGCAAACTGAAATATGGACATATCCTTGGCTCGCACTGAGGTCCAATGGTATTTCAACGACACCTTTTCTCAATTACAAGACATGAAATTTTGAAGGAAGAGTAGTTCCGTTGCTTGCAATGGGCCATTTGACAGGAAGTTCCTCATTTGGGCAATGCAGATACTTTTGTTGGATGCTAAGGTGAATAAGCAGGTAGGTTGTGCTAACTACGCATCACCACCATGAAATTATTCAGCTCACGCAGCTTGTTAATAATTAGCTTATGGTTACTTTCTTTTGTCCGAGTTCTGCTGCAATAAACAAAGAGTAGATTGTACTTTCCACCATGATTTGTCCTTGCTGCACACAGAAAACCGCTCAATGTGACGATCGAGTAAGTACCTGAGATCTCTATGTCTTGCGTACAACGAACATGATTCACCTGTCGGCATGTGGATGTGATAAGTGAACACTTGTACAATAGAGCACATGCCAGTGTTTTGATGCGCCTAACTCGTACCAGATCCTTAACTATGCAATCGCGCAACACAATGTTCTTAAGAAACTCCAATCGTTTTGGAAGAGAACACACACCTCGGCTCTCTATATAACACTCTAGCTCATGAGTTACTAGTCGTTAGCATCGAGTTGCACTATGTATCCATCAAATGCTTCGGTGAACACTACCAATGTCATTTACTTACTTAAGTAGATTATACATTATAAATATACTACAATAATTAGGCTTGCGAGACATCATGAATTCAACCGACAGCAACGAAGTAGAGCATCGGTGATGAAAAGGTGGACATTGTTCATGAAACATAAAATTGCTTCCGGATGCAGAAAAAAGGACCTTGGGACTTGTTTAGTTGTTGTGAACCTGATGTGGTTTCTCAACTTGTCGAGGGATCAAAGAGCAAGGATGGGATTTCTGTCAGCGGGGATGGGCTTTCCATCGTGATTTGACTTTCCTTCCGTCGATCGCGATGGGGCCATCGTCCGACCGTCGGCTGCCGGTTGCCATACATGAATGTGGATCACCCTTTGGCAACCGCGACTCACCCTTGGGGGCACATATCACTGTCACCCCCTGTAATTATGTCCCCTGGCATGCCTCCGCCTCTTGGTAGGCATGTACATGTAGCCAACAGATGGAGCATCTACCTAAAATTCTAGCGACCATAGTTTACTACCACCACAAGAAACGGAGATTCACTGGATACTTAGCCTAGAATGATGAGTAGGGTACACTGCTATAATGGTGTTTTTGTGCGCAAATTGGTTGTCACACTAGTTTAAGCATCAAAGTTTAGGCCAAATGTGAGTATGCAAAAGAAGACATCACCTGGTGCTTTTATCCGAATCAAGGTAACATGGTGCTTTTATTTTTCTATAGTGTTAGTGCAGAACAAGAAATTCATGCGTTCAATAAATTTTGAGGATGAATGTTATGGTTCTTTCGGGAGAAGTACTACTGTTATTTGAATATGTGAACATTATGGTTCTTTTGAGAGTTATCTAGTTATTTCTCCTGAGAGGAATAATTTGAAATTGTCGTCAATTTTGTAGCCTGGGCATGTCTTGAATAATGTCTTTGTAAGATGAAGCTCATTCCGCATCCAGTTCAACAGCGCTAGCTTCTAGTAGGTCCTTTGTGGACTCAAATCACTTGGTATTGTAGACAGCCTGGGTATGGCTTCTTAGTTGACAACCTCAGAATTGCATATTCAACAGAACACATCTCTGCCTAGATTCTTCTTTGCGTATGTTCTTCAAAACAAAGCTTTGAAGGATACAAGATAAGTCACATTGAATGACTTGAAAAGAACTCAGCAAAGATAATGTTGGACAGAACTTCACCTTTATATTTTCTCAATCACTTACAGAAAATAGCTCATCTCAACAAATTTATTCAACTGAATTCATACGTCTAAAGATTAGAGATAAAGATTATATATTGGAGATTGCATGTCTTTCATAGTGTGGATACAACTTCTGAATCCAGATTGCATAAGTAAACTTACAGGCTTCACCAATAGAAAAATGCAACATTATACTACTTTTGAATTCAGACTACAGAAGCAAGCATTGGGGTGCACAATCAGGCAACGGGAGCAAACAGCTACAGAATCAAAGCTTAAGGCTGCAGAACTCAGTGAGTCGCCGTCGTCGTCGCGTGAGGGACCACAACGGTCAAGAAATTGTTGCATGGGGAGTCAATAGCATAAAACTACCACAACTGGGGCTAGGGTTACAAAAAACTACAAATCAGGAGGTACAGTTATGTATAGAGCTAGTTGAGGCGCCAACGCATGATCTGTGCCATACCCCTTGTTTTCAGTAGGATGCATATACAGATGAATGAAAGCCCTTATTTATTGGGTTTGGTGAGGTGTGTACCATTGCTTTAACAATGCGAAGCACGCAAAGTTCTATTTGGTCTAGTTATTTTATCGAGTATATTCCGGTTTTACCCCCTATTTTGACATTTTTGACTCTAATTACCCAATTTAGCGGGATTTCATCCGTTTTATCCTATTTAGCAAAATTGTTGCCATAATTTATTATGTTTAATATTTTGTGAGCATTCTGACCGGCAGGTTCAATTGTGTTGTCCCAATCTAACCTGTTTAATATTTTTGGACTTTGTGGTATTCTCCTATCATTTAAAAAACAGATCATTCTCCTGTTATTTGCAATAGATCATGGAAATACAATGCGAAAAATTTGTGTTATTACAACTACTTTTGCCTATTTATTCCCATGGATCATAGGGTCTTCTAGTGATCTTCTAATAAGCATCTTAATTATAAGCAAAACCTGATGTGGTCCTCACTATGTCGCCAAAGTAGGAAGAAGACTGAGCACAACCTGATGGGTTCATGTACATGATTTTTTTAAGTATATCAAATTTAGAGGACTACACCGATGTCGGCGAGCTTGACGGAGCCATCGGACTCCACGGGGTCGTTTCTTGCCTTGATGTCCCAGCTATACAACCCTACTCAAGGAGGTATGAAATCACACGGTCGGTGTCGTGGAATTGTCACGGCAGATGTCCTCGAGCAAGGACTTAGTCGTGGAGCCATCGCAACTAGGAAGCTTAAAGGGGTTAAACGGGACAAAGGACACGAGGATTATACAGGTTCGGCCCCTTACGGTGAAGGTAAAAGCCTACTCCAGTTGAGGTGCAATTACTTAGGGTTTCGATGACCAGGGAGCTTAACCGCTATGCCTGGCTACCGATCTGATGTTGCTTGTCCTGAACCGCCGCCGGGTCGTCCCTTTATATAGAGAGGTTGACGCCCAGCGGCTCTCAGAGTCCCAGCCGGCTTATAACAGTGTCCGTCTCGGACTCTTAACTATTCTTGCCTTACACTACAAGTCTTGCTATAACGACGGTTTATCACTACGGGGCTTAAGCCGCCTCCGGGTCTTAAGCCCATTACTGAACCGCCATCCTCAAACTTGGTACTGGGCTTCACGTGATGATCATTATGACGTAACCCGGCCCCTCTTGGGCGGGTGACTCTAATGGCCATATCCTCAACATTAGGCCCCAGATTGATTCGAACTGGTTCATGTCAATCTTCAATACCTTTAAGAGAAAATCTTCCGGCTTCTGCTTGTGCGAAGGTTATAACCCGCCGTGACGTCATCTTCTGGATTCTTGGTAACCCGCCATGACGTCATCTTCCGTTAAATTCATTTTTTAATCTGTCATATCCCAACGGATCTTATCTTAATGACCATCCCGAGAATCGAGGCGTTTCTGCGGCAAGATAATCATGTCTTCAGCCTCCTCGTTTCTCGCGCCCATTTACCAGCCGTCCCTTATAAATAGGTCCGGCCCATAAGCCTTTCGTCACTCTTCTCGATCCATCATCTTCCTCCTCTGACGCCCCAGAGCTCGAGCTCCGCCGCCGCCGCCGCGCCCCTCGTCTTCCTCAGCCTCGGCCGCTGCATCATCCTGAACTGGTCCAGAGAAACGGCGGCGACCTCCGCTGCTCATCGGCACTAGTAAGTCCTTGCTACTCCGTACAGTAGATTCGCATTAGGGTTCCATGCTTCTTCCCTGTTCTTCGTAGTTTCATCTCGATTTCTTCACAGTTCCTCCACCGAGGCTCCTTTTGATCCGAAAACGGTACAGACTCCCTGCGGTAGTAGTTTCTCACCCATTTTTATGCTAGTAGATCCCTTTTGCCCGAAAAAAGACCTCATTTAGAGCTTATGAACTCCTCTGTATCAGTTTTTTAGGTCTAGAAATTTTTCCTTTCTGGACGATCGTTTGATCCAAAGTAATCCCTGCAATCTGTGAAACTTGTTTGTGCAACACTTAGACAAAAAACTACATCTGTTAGCCGTGGCAGCTCATATCGCCGGCTTTAAATAGACCTTGCTTTGTGAAATCTCCGGCTCACTCACAATAGAGTTAAATAACTTAAATTGCTTAAGATATCCACGGTGGCTTAGATAACCTGACACAGTTAGTCATATATCATTAGGCCCCTTCATAAACCGCCATCTTGAATGCTGAACTGAAATCTTCCTGTGGCTTAAATTTGAACCGGGAATTCTCTTTTTTCATAGGCTTCCATTTTCCACAATGCCGCCCAAGGCTCCCAAAGCGCCCATTACGTGCAACTGGGTGAGATCCAACGTTACTGATAGCACCTTAGATGACTTCGTAAAAACGGGTTACCTGCCTAAGAAGGAGGTCATGTCCTACCGAGCTCCTGACCCGTCCGAAGAGAGACCTCAACCAAAGGACGGAGAGGTTGTCATATTTGCTGACCACATGAGCCGGGGCTTTGCTCCTCCTGGCTCAAAATTCTTCAGAGATGTTCTGCACTTTTTCGATCTGCGACCTCAAGACATTGGACCCAACTCTGTGTCGAACATTTGTAACTTTCAAGTGTTCTGTGAGGTATACCTTGGAGAAGAACCCAGCCTGCTACTCTTTAGGGAGTTATTTTACCTGAACCGCCAGAATGAATGTGCCAACGGGCCTAGCTTGGAACTTGGTGGAATCTCAATCCAACGACGGAGAGATTGTCTCTTTCCTTATGCTGAACCGCCAAGCCACCCGAAGGACTGGAACCAGACATGGTTCTACTGCCAAGATACTTCTCCGGCTGATGAGAACCCTCTGCCCGGCTTTCGCGCCCTGCGTTTGGAGTCAAATCACCCCCTGCCAGACAAATTATCTCAAGCTGAGCGTCAACCGCTTATTCCCACTATCAACAAAATCAAAGCTCTTCTGGGAAACGGCCTAAACGGCATTGATCTGGTCCGGGTCTGGATTGCTTGGCGGGTGATTCCTTTAAGCCGCCGCCCCGGCTTGATGTGTGAGTACACAGGCCGGAAAGATGATCCTCTATGACACAACCCAGACGACTTACCTGAGGACGTTATTGACGATACAACCAAGTCGCTTCTGAACGAGAGCCTGGCAGATTGCGGGAGAGTGGGCTTAAGCCCTTTCTGCAAGACTAACCCGGCTCCTGTGGTAAACCATTGACCTGAATGCTTCTCCTTTCATTTTAACGATTTTGTCTTAGCTTACTAATCTTTGTTGTATTTTACAGGCTAATGATAAATTCTGGAAGGTCAGGTATGACCATGAAGCTGCTAAGAAAGCCAGGAAGGTTAAAAAAGCCGCCAGGAGAGCCGCTCCCCGCAAGAAGGGGAGTAAGCCTAGCGCCTCGGACCTGCTTCACATGGAAGACACCTCCGAGTCAGAGGTAGCCCTTGATTCTTTAGGCTCCTTTTTTATCCGTCTTATTGACACTGATTATCAGCAGGAGGATACCGGAGCGAGTAACCCGGTGATTGAAGAGGTAACTATACTTTCCTCCGACTCGGAGCCCTTGCCAAGACTGAAAGTCTGAAGAGTAACCCGGAAAGTAAGATTTTCACATCCTTTAGCTTATCAAGATCCTCAATTTCTTTTGAAGCGACAGATTCATGAGAGTCGGAGGCAGACCCGGACTAGCAAGGACGCAGACCTCTCCTCCGGCTTACCCGAAGCATCAAGGAAGCGCCGGACCGAGGTTATCTCCAACTTATATCCTTTTCATCCTTTGGCGGGCGTCACTCGTCAACCACTCAATTCTTCTGACTCAAACTACCAGGGAACTTCACCTTCCTCCGGCGACTCAATGCAGTCTAGCTTGCCGGCCTTCAAGACCGCCCCGGGGTAATGATGATCAGCTTACTTTGTGCTTATCTTACTCATGGTTTTGCACTAACTCTTTGACTTTCAGTGTACAAGTAAAGCCCAGCAAGAGGGCGAAGAAAAGTAAGCCGGCCGAAGAGCCGGTCTTGACTGAACCTGATGCCTCTGCCCCTGAGCCACCGTCTGCACCAGCTCCTGAAACCACCACTGCCCCATCTGATGAGCAAGTTATGGAGGGTTCTAATAACCCGGAGATCCCCAGCCCGGCTCATCCAGATGACCCGGACGTGGTGATTACCCGGACCGAATTTGTTGAACCGGGAAGACCCACCGTGCTGGCTAGGTGCTCTGCCAAGGAGGAACTTCTAGAACGCCGCAGAGCCAGGCTGGACATTACTAACTATGCCAATCTGAGCATTGGAGATATTGTCGCTGGCTATATTGGTCAAGTGCACAACAGCCGGGACCTAGAGATTGACATGGTGAAGCAAATACAGCAAAAATCTGAGGTACGACTCCCTTGCTTACTCCATAGTCATCCTTACCATGCCAGCCCCCAAGTCTATTACTTATGATGGAATATGTTGTAGACTTAATACCGGCTTAATAATTACTGCAAGAAAACCGGCTTACCTGGTAACACTCACGGTCCAGATTAAACAGCATAATTGAACCGGTCTTTACCTTATGTTAATCAAGTAGTTGAGCAACTTTACACATTAGCCCCCAAGTGCCGAGTACCTTTGCCTGCAAAGTGCTTGGGACTTACTTTCATGAACCGGCACTGTAGATAGGGCCTTTCAGCATACATTAGTCCCCAAGTGCCAAGTGTCTTTGCTTGCAAAGTGCTTGGGACTTAATATTGCATTATAATCACCTTAACTGTAACCCGGAATTTATACAGGCCGCCTGTAAGAAATTTGAATCGGAAATCTCTGATCTGAAGAGTCGCCTGAAGACCCAGGAAAGTGAAACCCAAAAAGCCAACTCCAAATTTGAACTCAGTGTATCCGCACAAGAGAAACTGAAGAAAAAGTTTGAAGCAGAAAGGAAAGCCTGGGCAGATGAAAAAGCTGCTTTGCTCAGCCGGGCCGAACAAGCGGAGGCCACTCTTACTGAAAGAACCGCCGAGCTATCCGGCTTAAAACGCCATGTCTCTCAGATGGTCTCCGCAATCTTTGGTAAATTTCTAATCAGTTTACATCGTTTAGTTCCCATAAACATCTCAATTGCCAACAGCTCACTTGACTGTGTAATGCAGGTCCCAGGAGTTCCAATCTCAACCAGAGCGTGCTGACTAAGCTGAAGGCGGTTTACACCTTGGTGGAGCAACTTTACACCGGGTCACAACGTGCTTTAGCCGTTGTGGCTCTGTCCAATGAAGTTCCCACTCACCTGGCAGATGTACTCAGGCGGCTTGCCGTACTTCCTCAGCGCTTCCAAGAGCTGAGACGGGCTTCTGCAAGAGCCGGAGCCATAGCCGCTCTGAGCCGGGCCAAGGCGTTTCTACCGGAGCTAGACCCGGCCGACATCGCCCTTGGGTATCCCAGCTTGAAGGAAGACGGCACCCCCTTTGACCAGAAGGACTTCGCCGCCTGTGTGAAGAGCGTACGCCTTGTGGCCACTTTGATTGGCAATGACACAGATCTTACCAAATATCAGCCAGGCTATGACGCGGAGAATCAGAGAATCCCAACACCACGCTATGAGGCAGTCAGCCTGATTCCGCCAACTCGTAAGCATACCTTCGCCCCTGAAGTTGACCCGGCCGGGTTAATTGACGATGAGGCTCAATTTGAAGCTTTGAGCGGCATTGAATGGAAATCATCAACCTTCCAGGTCATGGAAACAACCGAAGGAGCGGAGAGGGATGAGCCGGAAGCTTCAACCCAACAAGCACTTTAATTTCGTAGGCGGCTCATGGTTATGCCTTAAAAACAATGCCTCACCTTTTGGACTCGGGGAGTCCTGTAATAGAGTAGGACAAACACTTAATTTTGTCGTGCCATCGTGCACGTGTGCAGCGCTCCACTCTGTTTAGGCTGCTCTTTTATATTCCTCCGGGTTATGTTTGATCATTTGCTTTCCTTAAACTTAAAGAGCTGTCTTTAATTTTCCTGCATAGAAAACAAATCACAAGTCTCTAGGCGGCTGCAAGCCTTCAAGTACACTTCCGGTTTATGTAACCCAAATAATAAGGTTGAGAACTCAACTCCGGTTTACCAGCACCTATAATGCTTATTGTGTGCTATCAACATTATTAATCAAAGTTAAGCCGGTGGACAAAGAACCACCCTGGAACACTTTTGATATGATCAAAAGAATTTGTTGCAAATCAAGAGATCAAAAACTTAGGGGCTTCTGATTCGAATACGACCAGAGAACCGTCCCAACGGGGTTAAGCTAAGATTCGAATGCGATCATATAGCCCCCAGTGGCTTTGGCGTTGCCGATCAAGAGGGTACCGACAGCTATGTTCTCTTTGGTTCGAATACGACCTATGTTTGAACAGGAAGCCCCCAAATGACCTTGAGAGTTGTTTAACGACGCTGATTCGAATACGATCCACGTCGGTTCCCAAAGGGGGTTGAGCTATGATTCAAATATGATCAAGAAAAACTCCCCAATGAGCTCGGCAATATGCCAATCAAGTGGGTATCGACAGCTATGTTCTCTTTGGTTCGAATACGACCTATGTTTGAACAGGAAGCCCCCAAGTGATCATATCGTTAACGGCTAGATTCGAATACGATCATAAGCCGGATCAACCTCCAAGTGACCATGTAATGTTGCAATGGAAATAACAATAATACATTTACCTTTGGAGGAAAAAAGGACAGAGGTCCTGCTTTATTATTTATCATAATATATACATGGCTATAGAAATATGTACATTATGAGAGCCGGTGGCTCAAGTGTATTAAGGCCGAAGCTGAGCTATGTTCCACGGCCGGCGGGTCTCCTCCTCCGACTTACGTGAATCTCTGTGCTCCCGAACATCAATAAGGTAGTATGACCCGTTGTGCAAGTTCTTGCTGATCACAAAGGGCCCTTCCCAAGGTGGGGATAACTTGTGCGCATCTGTTTGATCCTGGATGAGCCGGAGCACCAAATCACCTTCCTGAAAGACCCGGGACTTAACCCGGCGGCTGTGATAGCGGCGCAGGTCTTGTTGGTAAATCGCCGAGCGAGCTGCTGCTATGTCACGTTGTTCATCCAACAAGTCAAGAGCTTCTTGACGCGCCTGCTCATTATCCGCCTCGACATAAGCCGCCACTCGAGGCGAGTCATGACGGATGTCACTAGGGAGGACCACCTCAGCTCCGTAAACCATGAAGAAAGGTGTGTAACCCGTAGACCTGTTAGGAGTAGTATTGATGCTCCATAACACGGAAGGTAACTCCTCTACCCAACAACCCGGCGTCCGTTGCAAAGGGACCAAAAGCCGGGGCTTGATGCCCTTCAAGATCTCCTGATTGGCTCTCTCAGTCTGACCATTGGATTGAGGGTGAGCCACTGATGAAACATCGAGCCGAATATGCTCTCGCTGACAAAATTCCTCCATGGCGCCCTTAGACAGATTGGTGCCATTGTCAGTTATAATGCTGTGTGGAAAACCAAAGCGAAATATCACCCTTTTCATGAACTGAACCGCTGTGGCTGCGTCACACTTACTAACTGGCTCTGCCTCAACCCACTTTGTGAACTTGTCGACCGCCACCAAGAGGTGGGTCTTCTTATCCTTGGACCTTTTAAAAGGCCCAACCATATCAAGCCCCCAGACCGCAAATGGCCAAGTGATTGGAATCATCCTCAACTCTTGAGCCGGCACATGAGCCCGTCGTGAGAACCTGTGACAACCGTCACATTTACTGACCAAGTCCTCTGCATCAGCATGAGCCGTCAGCCAATAAAAACCATGACGAAAAGCCTTGGCCACAAGGGATTTTGAGCCGGCATGATGGCCACAATCCCCCTCGTGAATCTCATGTAAAATTTCTTGACCTTCCTCAGGGGAAACACAACGCTGGAAAGTTCCAGTGACACTGCGACGATGCAACTCTCCATTGATAATTATCATTGACTTAGACCGCCGGGTTATTTGTCTGGCCAAAGTTTCATCCTCAGGCAATTCTCCCCGGGTCATGTAAGCCAAGTATGGTACTGTCCAATCTGGGATAATGTGGAGAGCCGCCACCAACTGTGCTTCCGGGTCAGGAACAGCCAAGTCTTCCTCTGTAGGCAACTTAACAAAAGGGTTATGCAAAATGTCCAAGAAAGTATTAGGCGGCACCGGCTTTCGCTGAGAGCCCAGCCGGCTTAATGCATCAGCCGCCTCATTCTTCCTGTGATCGATATGCTCTACTTGGTAACCCTGAAAATGTCCAGCAATGGCATCAACTTCGCGGCGATAAGCCGCCATGAGGGGGTCCTTGGAATCCCACTTGCCTGACACTTGTTGGGCTACTAAATCTGAGTCGCCAAAGCACCTTACCCGGCTTAAGCTCATCTCCTTAGCCATCCGAAGACCATGGAGCAAGGCCTCGTACTCAGCTGCATTGTTAGTACAGGGAAACATCAACCGTAGCACATAGCAAAACTTGTCACCCCGAGGGGAAGCTAATACAACTCCAGCCCCCGAGCCCTCCAATTGCCTGAACCCGTCGAAGTGAATAGTCCAGTATGTATTATCCGGTTTCTCTTCAGGCACCTGCAGCTCTGTCCAATCGTTGATGAAATCCACCAATGCTTGAGATTTGATAGCAGTGCGCGGCACGTATTTTAGACCATGAGGCCCAAGTTCTATAGCCCACTTAGCAACTCTTCCTGTGGCTTCTCTGTTTTGGATGATATCTCCTAGGGGAGTAGAACTAACCACAGTGATAGGGTGATCCTGGAAATAATGCTTAAGCTTCCGGCTTGCCATGAATACCCCATAAACAAGCTTCTGCCAATGTGCATACCGTTGTTTGGACTCAATGAGTACTTCGCTGACGTAGTAAACTGGCCGCTGAACCGGATACTCCTTACCCGCTTCCTTACGCTCCACCACCACAGCCACACTGACGGCACGTGTGTTAGCGGCTATATACAGCAATAAAGGCTCCTTGTCAACAGGAGCAGCAAGGATTGGTGGCTCAGCTAGCTGTCTTTTCAAATCCTCAAAAGCAGCATTAGCAGCATCATTCCAGATAAAGTCATCTGTTTTCTTCATCATCTGGTACAGTGGCATGGCCTTTTCACCCAACCGGCTTATAAACCGGCTCAAAGCAGCGATGCGACCCGCCAGACGCTGGACGTCGTTTATGCACGCCGGCTTAGCCAGAGAGGTGATTGCCTTGATCTTTTCCGGGTTAGCTTCAATGCCTCTGTGAGAAACCAGAAAACCCAAGAGCTTGCCTGCGGGAACACCGAAAACACACTTGGCCGGGTTAAGCATCATCTTGTAGACCCAGAGATTATCAAAGGTCTCTCTCAGATCATCTATCAAGGTCTCCTTCTCCCTGGATTTAACCACGATATCATCCACATAGGCATGAACGTTGCGCCCAATCTGGTTATGAAGACAATTCTGCACGCAACGCTGGTAAGTGGCCTGTGCACTCTTGAGCCCAAAAGGCATAGACACATAACAGAAGGCTCCAAAAGGAGTGATGAACACCGTCTTCTCCTGGTCCTTAACTGCCATTTTGATCTGATGGTATCTAGAGTAAGCATCCAAAAAGCTTAAACGCTCACAACCCGCCTTAGAACAATAATTTGATCAATACGGGGGAGAGCAAAAGGATCAGCCGGACAAGCTTTGTTTAAATCCGTATAGTCCACACACATCCGCCAGGTGTCGTTCTTCTTGAGCACGAGCACCGGGTTAGCTAACCATTCTGGATGAAAAACTTCAACAATAAACCCGGCCGCCAAGAGCCGGGCTACTTCCTCATCAATGGCTTTCCGCCTCTCCTCATTAAACCGCCGGAGGAATTGCCTGACTGGTTTAAATTTCGGATCAATATTGAGAGTGTGCTCAGCGAGTTCTCTAGGTACACCCGGCATGTCAGAAGGTTTCCATGCAAAGATGTCCCTGTTCTCACGGATGAACTCGATGAGCGCGCCTTCCTATTTCGGATCCAGATTGGCACTGATGCTGAACTGCTGAGATGAGTCACCTGGAACAAAGTCAACAAGTTTAGTCTCATCAGCTGACTTAAATTTCATTACCGGCTCATGCTCCGTGGTTGGCTTTTTCAAAGACGTCATATCTGCCGGGTCAACATTGTCCTTGTAAAACTTCAACTCCTCTGTTGCGCAAACAGATTCAGCATAAGCCGCGTCACCTTCCTCACACTCCAAGGCTATCTTTCGGCTGCCATGAACCGTAATGGTCCCATTGTGACCCGGCATCTTGAGCTGCAAATACACGTAACATGGCCGTGCCATGAACTTGGCGTAAGCCGGCCGCCCAAATAAAGCATGGTACGGACTTCTTATCTTAACCACCTTAAAGGTTAGTTTTTCTGCCCTGTAGTTGTACTCATCTCCAAAGGCTACCTCCAGCTCGATCTTACCGACTGGATATGCCGACTTACTGGGCACCACCCCATGGAAAATAATATTGGACTGGCTGAGGTTCTTATTAGTTAATCCCATACGACGGAAGGTCTCATAATAGAGGATGTTGATGCTGCTGCCTCCGTCCATGAGCACTTTAGTGAATTTATATCCCCCAACCTGAGGGGCCACCACCAAGGCCAGGTGACCCAGATTATCGACCCAGGGAGGGTGATCTTCCCTACTCCATATGATAGGCTGCTCAGACCATCTTAAATAGCGGGGAATCGCCGGCTCAACAACATTTACATCCCTCTTATGAAGCTTCTGATCTCGCTTGCACAGGCTGGTAGTGAACACATGATACTGTCCACCATTGAGCTGCTTTGGATTGGTCTGGTACCCCCCCTGCTGCTGCTGATTACCCTGGCCAGATTGCTGATTAAAACCCCCTTGGAAACTCTGAGAATTGGGATTTGAGCCGCCGCCCGGGCCATGAAAACCGCCAGCGCCTGAGCCGCCGCCCGGGCCATTGTTGCCATTAAAAGCGTTGGAATTTTTGAAGGCCTTCATGATTGCGCAGTCCTTCCATAGATGAGTGGCCGGCTTCTCCCTAGAGCCATGCCTTGGACAAGGCTCATTCAACAACTGCTCCAGCATCGGGCCTGACCCGCCGGCTCGGGGAGGTGGTCTCCCCTTACGTCGGTGGTTGTTACCCTGTGAATTGGCGTTGGCCACAAACTCCATACTGCCATCAGCCTTACGCTTGTTACCTCCCTGGTTCGCTGGGTTATGCTAAGGGCCCTTGCCATTGCCGTTCTTCTTTCCCTTCCCTATCCTTTCATCATCCAACGCGGGATCCTTGGTACTATCAGAGTCGGCGTACTTGACTAGAGCTGCCATCAGCGTATCCATATCATTGCAATCGCGCTTGAGCCACCCGAGCTTCATCTTTAGGGGCGCAAAACGACAATTTTGCTCCAACATTAAAACTGCAGAGCCGGCATCCATCTTATCAGACAAATGTATTATCTCTTTGACCCGGCGAACCCAATGGGTTGTAGACTCACCCTCTTGCTGTTTGCAGTTAGTCAAATCCACAATGGACATAGATTGCCTACATGTATCTTTGAAGTTCTGGATAAACCGGGCTTTTAGCTCAGCCCATGACCCGATGGAGTTAGGCGGCAGTCCTTTCAACCAAGTGCGGGCAGTCCCATCCAACATCATGGTGAAGTATTTGGCCATTGCCGCTTCACTAACCTCCAGTAACTCCATAGCCATCTCGTAGCTCTCGATCCATGCTCCGGGTTGTAAATCAGCCGTGTAATTAGGTACCTTCCTAGGTCCTTTGAAATCCTTGGGCAAACGTTCATTACGGAGAGCCGGCACTAGACAAGGGACGCCTCCGGTCCTCGTAGGTATACCCGCATCGATAGAAGCCGTCGGATAAGCCGGGAGTGGCTGGTAAGCTGTCAACTGAGCCGCCTGCTCTGCCTCTTGTCGTGCTTTGTCATGGTCTACCATGTTAACGGCTTCATTATGTGCCGGGCCGTGGCCAGCTGGCAAGTCACGGCGCCGGACGTTGCTTGAGCCGGTCGCTGAGATCATGTGCCTGCTATAACTTGGGCTCCGGTTTGGACGAGGGGTTGAATGAATCCTGTCCCGGCTATATGAGTATGCCTCCTGTTGCGCCAGAGCCGTCTGAAGAAGTTCTCTGACCCGGCGGGTTTCGAATGCCGTTGGA
Organism: Triticum aestivum; assembly: GCF_018294505.1. Taxonomy (NCBI): domain Eukaryota; kingdom Viridiplantae; phylum Streptophyta; class Magnoliopsida; order Poales; family Poaceae; genus Triticum; species Triticum aestivum. The sequence continues at coordinate 299,574,199 of NC_057796.1, forward strand.
GAGTCGCCCTCGATTGGAAGAGCCGCCAGTCGCGCCGCTGCGGCGATCATGTTTTCCAACGGGTTGGCATAATGACCCGGTGGTATCGGCACATACTGAGGCGGGGTAGTGTTCATATGGGGAGGCCCCATCACTTGTGGCTGAATCGGCGTTCCAGCCCCGGGTGCCATGGTCTCCGGCGGGTTACTGGGCCCTGCACCAGGCGTGTTGAAGAGGTTTTGAGGATCGTAAACCGGAGGGAGTCGAGATTGAGCCTTCTGATGCCTCCTTCTCATGATCTCATTGGATGCGTTCTTATCCATCGTGAGCCGGAAAGATTGCGCCCGAATCAGCTGAGTCTGGGCGTCGAGAGCCGCTCGTTCCGCAGCCATCCTGATCCCTTCCGCTGCCAGATCCTCCTTGGCTCTTGCTATATCCAACTTTAGCTGTGCCACCTCCGCATCATGTTGAGCTTGATCCGCTGGGGCGATCGTAGCGGTTAACAGGGCCTCCTTCCCCAGTGGCAGAGTTTTGAACTGGTTGTGCGCCGGCCATGAAGATTCCAACCCGGCTCGGCGGCTCAAAGGGGTCCAGAATACTGTCACCATCGGAACAACCCCTAAGCCTGCCATCTTGAAGCTGGTATAACGAGTTGGTCTCATCCGTGGACGACTCGCCGTCAGAGCGAGCGGCCGTCTCATTGCCAGATCCAGATCCTTCAGAGAGTCCTCCATGGACGCATCCCACGAAAGCACGCTTCAAGGCAGGCAGAGTCTGGGCGGGTCTCGCACGCTGAGCCGTCTCGATGAGGTCGGCGCAAAGGTCTGGCTCAGGGCCCGGCTCGCCAATCTTGCCAATGAAAACGTGGATTCCGCCGAAGGGGACCCGATACCCGTACTCGATTGAGCCAGCGTCGGGCCCCAGCTTGCATCGTCGATTTAGAGCTTGCCGCGACGACTCTTGGTCATCCGGCCCACAGCGTATCCCTTGAGCCCTTCGAAGCTACCCTTCAAGAACTCAAATCCACCGTGCGCTGGCCCCACGGTGGGTGCCAACTGTCGTGGAATTTTCACGACAGATGTCCTCGAGCAAGGACTTAGTCGTGGAGCCATCGCAGCTAGGAAGCTTAAAGGGGTTAAACGGGACAAAGGACACGAGGATTATACTGGTTCGGCCCCTTACGGTGAAGGTAAAAGCCTACTCCAGTTGAGGTGGAATTACTTAGGGTTTCGATGACCAGGGAGCTTAACCACTATGCCTGGCTACCGATCTGATGTTGCTTGTCCTGAACCGCCGCCGGGTCGTCCCTTTATATAGAGAGGTTGACGCCCAGCGGCTCTTAGAGTCCCAGCCAGCTTATAACAGTGTCCGGCTCGGACTCTTAACTATTCTTGCCTTACACTACAAGTCTTGCTATAACGGCGGTTTATCACTACGGGCCTTAAGCCGCCTCCGGGTCTTAAGCCCATTACTGAACCGCCATCCTCCTGGGCGGGTGACTCTAATGGCCATATCCTCAACAGTCGGCGCCTCAGCACCCTCCGCCACCGCCGTCGTCGTCACCCCTGCCTGACAATCCCTAACCCTAGGTTTGAGCAAGCCTGACGGGTGCGTGCGGTCGGAAGCCTAGACGATGCAAACGATTGGGTGCGAGCAACGGAAGCGAGAACGGTTGGAGGCCTGCATGACACGTGGCCGACTCAGGCATTGTGCGTTGGACGCGACACGAGCGAGCTCCATCGGGCCGGTCCCAGTCGAGAGAAGCTGTGAGGACCGGTTCAGCAAGAAGAAAAAATAGGTAGAAAAAAACGGTCGATGTGGCATGCCAGCTGGACTTAACAATCGGGACATGCCGGTCAGGATGCTCACAAAATTTTAAACAGGGTAAATTGTGGCAGAACTTTTGCTAAATGGGGTAAAACAGATGAAATCTCGCTAAATGGGGTAATTAGTGTCAAAAATGTTAAAATAGGGGGGTAAAAACCAGAATTACTCTATTTTATATAAGGGAGAAATTATCACGTGCCCAGTACTGATCAGGACATGTTTTATAAGGGAGAAATTATCACGAGCCCAGTACTTATCAGGTCACACATTGGCGCTTCAGCTATATAAACACCAATCATGGCTTACCGGCGGACCCTCCAGATGTGATATGGAGATTGTACTGGCAACGTCCTACTAAGCACTGCTAGGGGTCATGTACTTGAGAAGATTAAAAGGTCTCAGCCTAATTAGGCTTGTGAGACACCGGGAACCCACCCAGCGGAGGCATGAAAAGCAAAGGCCCAGGGACATGAGTTACTTTCGTGAAGAAATGTGATGGCTTAGCAAACCGGCAAGTTGGATCAGTGCTATGGAAATGGAAGGAACGTGTAGTAGTAAGGGCCTGTTCGGGAGTGCTCCAGCTCCTGGCTCCTCCAACTCCGTGGCCGGAGCTGCACCGAACGGCTTAACTCCAGAAGCTGCGATTCTGGAGCTGACCAGACGACTAGTGCAAAAAATCAGGAGTTGAGGGAGCTGCGATTTCCCAGATCCGAAAAAAGGGGAAGCTGGAGTTCGGCAATATTACGCGAGCATGCCACCGCCAAGTGATTTGAGGCAGCGTGACGGTTCGCTCGATGCACTATCCTCTCCTCCAGAGCACCCCTTCCGACTGGGCCTAGCCCAGGCCTCTCTGATTTGCGTCCCGAGCGGGCCACATCCATGTTTAATGGGCTGGCAGCCCCAAGCGAGCGCCAAGATCGGGAGTCAGACGCTGCCGAACGATTCTTGACTCTCGGTTTTACAATTAGAAGCTCGACTGAGGAGTTGGGTTGAGGAGTTGCGGAGTTAGGGAAGCTGGGACGTTACCGAACACGCCCTAAGTCTATGATGTTTCCGGGAGCCAGCATGTAAGCATCTCCTTGAAGCGAGAAGATTGCAACTGGACTGCAAGTCACTAAC
>NC_057796.1:299577418-299581829 GCF_018294505.1 Triticum aestivum
CCCCCACCTGAATATATTACTCAAAGGACTTCCGTGACAATGAGTACAGAATTACATAGGCACGGTGCAACGTGCAGAGAGGTAGGAGCGCCACGAAAAGACGTCCTCCTTGTCTTGTGAACTCACAAGACGATGAGACCAGAGGTTCAGAGCAGAAATGAGGTTCCTCAAGGTTATTACAGAGCTTTGGTCAACCGACCTAAAAACCATGTCATTACGTGTTGTCCAAGTCATCCAAAGAAAAGCCAAGAGGACCGAAGGCCATGCTGTGGTTGGGAGGTGAGGAGGAGTAGAGACGTCCCATAGATCTGTGATGTCGCTGGAAGGTGGTAGGAGCCCCAGCCGTTGCCAAATCCTATTGGCAAGAGGGCATGTGATGAAGAGGTGGTTGGAGTTTTTGGTTGTCGTAGCACATCGAGGGCATATGTCTGAGTCGATGATATGCTTGCGTGCAAGGTTAACTCTAGTGTTGAGACGGTCTTTGAAGAGTAACCATGCGAATACTTTGAGTTTCCGAGGAACCTTGGCACTCCATATGAGAGGGGCCATGAGACCGGTCTCAGGCCGAGCCATGAGGACACCGTATGCATGCTTGGTGGAGAAGCAAATGCTATGTCGTAGGAACCGTTGATCTTCCCCCGCCGATGGAACGAAATCCTGCAAAATAGCCAGAAGCGACACAAGCTCTTGTTCTGCCGTGAGGGAGAGGCGATTACGGAGGTTAGCTTCAATACCGAAACGCAAAATGTTAGCCACTTTAACCAGCTGTAAGGTGGAGTGTGCAAATAGGTGGGGGAAGGTGATGTCGAGGGGTTGAGAGGCCAACCACGTGTCTAACCAAAAATAAGTATGTGAACCGCAATTTGTGAGCACGAAGGAAATATTTTGTAGAGTGGTGATTTGTTGTGAAATTGTGCGGCACAGAAAGGAGGTTTGTGGTGGAGGGGATACTAAGGCGTTCGGGTGTTGAAGATCAAGCCACTCAAGCCAAGGTGTTTGGGCAGTGGAGAGAGCTTTGGCTGCAAATTTCATAAGAAGGCAGTTGTTTTGAACATGTAAGTTTTTAAGCCCTAGACCACCGATTTTTTTGGTAAACAGACATTTTTCCAAGCAATAAGACATTGAGCACCTGAGCAAGCATCCTCTCCTGCCAAAAAAAAAATCCTTCTCGGAGAGTCCAAAGTTTTGATTGTTTTCTTGGGGATGCGAAAAACAGACATGAAATATGATGGGGAACGTAGTAATTTCCAAAAATTCCTACGCACACGCAGGATCATGGTGATGCATAGCAACGAGAGGGGAGAGTGTTGTCCACGTACCCTCGTAGACCGAAAGCGCAAGCGTTAGCACAACGCGGTTGATGTAGTCGTACGTCTTCACGATCCGACCGATCAAGTACCGAACGTACGGCACCTCCGAGTTCGGCACACGTTCAGATCGATGACGTCCCTCGAACTCCGATCCAGCCGAGCTTTGAGGGAGAGTTCCGTCAGCACGACGGCGTGGTGATGATGATGATGTTCTACCGACGCAGGGCTTCGCCTAAGCACCGCTACGATATTATCGAGGTGGACTATGGTGGAGGGGGCACCGCACACGGCTAAGAGATCCAAGGGATCAATTGTTGTGTCTAGAGGTGCCCCCTGCCCCCATATATAAAGGAGCAAGGGGGGAGAGGCGGCCGGCCAGGAGGAGGCGCGCCAGGGAGGAGTCCTACTCCCATCGGGAGTAGGACTTCCTAGTTGGAGTGGGAGAAGGGGGAAGGAGGAGGGAGAGAGGAAGGAAAGGGGGGCGCCGCCCCCCTCCTTGTCCAATTCAGACTAGAGGGGGAGGGGGCGCGCGGCCTGCCCTGGCCGCCCCTCCTCTTCTCCACTAAGGCGCATCTTGGCCCATTAAACCCCCGGGGGGTTCCGGTAACCCCCGGTACTCCGGTAAAATCCCGATTTCACCCAGAACACTTCCGATATCCAAATATAGGCTTCCAATATATCAATATTTATGTCTCGACCATTTAGAGACTCCTCGTCAAGTCCGTGATCACATCCGGGACTCCGAACTACCTTCGGTACATCAAAACACATAAACTCATAATATAACCGTCATTGAACTTTAAGCGTGCGGACCCTACGGGTTCGAGAACTATGTAGACATGACCGAGACATGTCTCCGGTCAATAACCAATAGCGGAACCTGGATGCTCATATTGGCTCCCACATATTCTACGAAGATCTTTATCGGTCAAACCGCATAACAACGTACGTTGTTCCCTTTGTCATCAGTATGTTACTTGCCCGAGATTCGATCGTCGGTATCTCAATACCTAGTTCAATCTTGTTACCGGCAAGTCTCTTTACTCGTTCCGTAATACATCATCGCGCAACTAACTCATTAGTTGCAATGCTTGCAAGGCTTATAGTGATGTGCATTACCGAGTGGGCCCAGAGATACCTCTCCGACAATCGGAGTGACAAATCCTAATCTCAAAATACGCCAACCCAACAAGTACCTTCGGAGACACCTGTAGAGCACCTTTATAATCACCCAGTTACGTTGTGACGTTTGGTAGCACACAAGTGTTCCTTCGGTAAACGGGAGTTGCATAATCTCATAGTCATAGGAACATGTATAAGTCATGAAGAAAGCAATAGCAGAATACTAAACGATCGAGTGCTAAGCTAACGGAATGGGTCAAGTCAATCACATCATTCTCCTAATGATGTGATCCCGTTAATCGAATGACAACTCATGTCAATGGCTAGGAAACATAACCATCTTTGATCAACGAGCTAGTCAAGTAGAGGCATAGTAGTGACACCCTGTTTGTCTATGTTTCACACAAGTATTATGTTTCCGGTTAATACAATTCTAGCATGAATAATAAACATTTATCATGATATAAGGAAATAAATAATAACTTTATTATTGCCTCTAGGGCATATTTCCTTCAGTCTCCCACTTGCACTAGAGTCAATAATCTAGTTCACATCACCATGTGATTTAACACCAATAGTTCATATTACCATGTGATTAACACCCATAGTTCACATCGTCATGTGACCAACACCCAAAGGGTTTACTAGAGTCAATAATCTAGTTCACATCGCTATGTGATTAACACCCAAAGAGTACTAAGGTGTGATCATGTTTTGCTTGTGAGAGAAGTTTAGTCAACGGGTCTGCCACATTCAAATCCGTATGTATTTTGCAAATTTCTATGTCAAGAATGCTCTGCACGGAGCTACTCTAGCTAATTGCTCTCACTTTCAATATGTATCTAGATTGAGACTTAGAGTCATCTAGATCGGTGTCAAAGCTTGCATCGACGTAACTCTTTACGACGAACCTTTTGTCACCTCCATAATCGAGAAACATATCCTTATTCCACTAAGGATAATTTTGACCGCTGTCCAGTGATCTACTCCTAGATTACTATTGTACTCCCTTGCCAAAATCAGTGTAGGGTATACAATAGATCTGGTACACAGCATGGCATACTTTGTAGAACCTATGGCTGAGGCATAGGGAATGACTTTCATTCTCTTTCTATCTTCTGCCATGGTCGGGCTTTGAGTCTTACTCAATTTCACACCTTGTAACACATGCAAGAACTCTTTCTTTGACTGTTCCATTTTGAACTACTTAAAAATCTTGTCAAGGTATGTACTCATTGAAAAAACTTATCAAGCGTTTTGATCTATCTCTATAGATCTTGATGCTCAATATGTAAGCAGCTTCACCGAGGTCTTTCTTTGAAAAACTCCTTTCAAACACCCCTTTATGCTTTGCAGAATAATTCTACATTATTTCCGATCAACAATATGTCATTCACATATACTTATCAGAAATGTTGTAGTGCTCCCACTCACTTTCTTGTAAATACAGGCTTCACCGCAAGTCTGTATAAAACTATTGTTGGTTATCGTTGCAGAATTTTAAAATTTTCTACGCATCACCAAGATCCATCTATGGAGTTTACTAGCAACGAGGGGAAAGGTGTGCATCTACATACCCTTGTAGATCGCGAGCGGAAGCGTTCAAGTGAACGGGGTTGATGGAGTCGTACTCGTCGTGATCCAAATCACCGATGACCGAGTGCCGAACGGACGGCACCTCCGCGTTCAACACATGTACGGAGCAGCGACGTCTCCTCCTTCTTGATCCAGCAAGGGGAAAGGAGAGGTTGGTGGAGATCCAGCAGCACGACGGCGTGGTGGTGGAAGTAGCGGGGATCCCGGCAGGGCTTCGCCAAGCGCAAGCGGGAGAGAGAGGTGTCACGGGAGGGAGAGGGAGGCGCCAGGGGCTAGGGTACAGCAGCCCTCCCTCCCCCCCTTTATATAGGCCCCCTGGGGGGCGCCGGCCCCTCGGATCCCATCTACAGGGGGGCGGCCGCCAAGGGGGGGAAACTCCCCCC
>NC_057796.1:299581992-299607430 GCF_018294505.1 Triticum aestivum
AAGTCAGGTGGGGCGCCCCCCACCCCCAGGGTTTCCAACCCTAGGCGCAGGGGGAAGGCCCATGGGGGGCGCACCAGCCCACCAGGGGCTGGTTCCCCTCCCACTTCAGCCCATGGGGCCCTCCGAGATAGGTGGCCCCACCCGGTGGACCCCCGGGACCCTTCCGGTGGTCCCGGTACAATACCGATAACCCCCGAAACTTTCCCGGTGGCCGAAACTGGACTTCCTATATATAATTCTTCACCTCCGGACCATTCCGGAACTCCTCGTGACGTCCGGGATCTCATCCGGGACTCCGAACAACTTTCGGGTTTCCGCATACTAATATCTCTACAACCCTAGCGTCACCGAACCTTAAGTGTGTAGACCCTACGGGTTCGGGAGACATGCAGACATGACCAAGACGCCTCTCCTGTCAATAACCAACAGCGGGATCTGGATACCCATGTTGGCTCCCACATGTTCCACGATGATCTCATCGGATGAACCACGATGTCGAGGATTCAATCAATCCCGTATACAATTCCCTTTGTCAATCGATACGTTACTTGATCGAGATTCGATCGTCGGTATCCCAATATCTTGCTCAATCTCGCTACCGGCAAGTCACTTTACTCGTACCGTAATGCATGATCCCGTGACTAACTCATTAGTCACATTGAGCTCATTATGATGATGCATTAACGAGTGGGCCCAGAGATACCTCTCCGTCATACGGAGTGACAAATCCCAGTCTCGATCCGTGCCAACCCAACAGACACTTTCGGAGATACCCGTAGTGCACCTTTATAGTCACCCTGTTACGTTGTGACGTTTGGCACACCCAAAGCACTCCTACGGCATCCGGGAGTTGCATGATCTCATGGTCTAAGGAAATGATACTTGACATTGAAAAAGCTCTAGCAAACGAACTACACGATCTTTGTGCTATGCTTAGGATTGGGTCTTGTCCATCACATCATTCTCCTAATGATGTGATCCCGTTATCAATGACATCCAATGTCCATAGTCAGGAAACCATGACTATCCGTTGATCAACGAGCTAGTCAACTAGAGGCTCACTAGGGACATGTTGTGGTCTATGTATTCACACATGTATTACGATTTCCGGATAACACAATTATAGCATGAATAATAGACAATTATCATAAACAAGGAAATATAATAATAACCATTTTATTATTGCCTCTAGGGCATATTTACAACAGTCTCCCACTTGCACTAGAGTCAATAATCTAGTTACATTGTGATGAATCGAACACCCATAGAGTTCTGGTGTTGATCATGTTTTGCTCTAGGGAGAGGTTTAGTCAACGGATCTGCTACATTCAGGTCCGTATGTACTTTACAAATATCTATGTCTCCATTCTGAACACTTTCACGAATGGAGTTGAAGCGACGCTTGATATGCCTGGTCTTCCTGTGAAACCTGGGCTCCTTGGCAAGGGCAATAGCTCCAGTGTTGTCACAGAAGAGAGTCATCGGGCCCGACGCATTGGGAATCACCCCTAGGTCGGTAATGAACTCCTTCATCCAGATTGCTTCTTGCGCTGCCTCTGAGGCTGCCATGTACTCCGCTTCACATGTAGATCCCGCCATGACGCTTTGCTTGCAACTGCACCAGCTTACTGCCCCTCCATTCAAAATATACACGTATCCGGTTTGTGACTTCGAGTCATCCAGATCAGTGTCGAAGCTAGCGTCGACGTAACCCTTTACGACGAGCTCTTCGTCACCTCCATAAACGAGAAACATATCCTTAGTCCTCTTCAGGTACTTCAGGATATTCTTGACCGATGTCCAGTGTTCCATGCCGGGATTACTTTGGTACCTTCCTACCAAACTTACGGCAAGGTTTACATCAGGTCTGGTACACAGCATGGCATACATAATAGACCCTATGGCCGAGGCATAGGGGATGGCACTCATCTTTTCTCTATCTTCTGCCATGGTCGGGCATTGAGCCGTGCTCAATTGCACACCTTGCAATACAGGCAAGAACCCCTTCTTGGACTGATCCATATTGAACTTCTTCAATATCTTGTCAAGGTACGTACTCTGTGAAAGACCAATGAGGCGTCTTGATCTATCTCTATAGATCTTGATGCCTAATATATAAGCAGCTTCTCCAAGGTCCTTCATTGAAAAACACTTATTCAAGTAGGCCTTTATACTTTCTAAGAATTCTATATCATTTCCCATCAATAGTATGTCATCCACATATAATAAGAGAAATGCTACAGAGCTCCCACTCACTTTCTTGTAAACACAGGCTTCTCCATAAGTCTGTGTAAACCCAAACGCTTTGATCATCTCATCAAAACGAATGTTCCAACTCCGAGATGCTTGCACCAGCCCATAGATGGAGTGCTGGAGCTTGCATACCTTGTTAGCATTCTTAGGATTGACAAAACCTTCCGGCTGCATCATATACAATTCTTCCTTAAGAAAGCCGTTAAGGAATGCCGTTTTGACGTCCATTTGCCATATCTCATAATCATAGAATGCAGCAATTGCTAACATGATTCGGACGGACTTCAGCTTCGCTACGGGTGAGAAAGTCTCATCGTAGTCAACCCCTTGAACTTGTCGATAACCCTTAGCGACAAGTCGAGCCTTATAGATGGTCACATTACCATCCGCGTCTGTCTTCTTCTTAAAGATCCATTTATTTTCTATGGTTCGCCGATCATCGGGCAAGTCAGTCAAAGTCCATACTTTGTTTTCATACATGGATCCTATCTCGGATTTCATGGCTTCTAGCCATTTGTCGGAATCCGGGCCCGCCATCGCTTCTTCATAGTTCGAAGGTTCACCGTTGTCTAACAACATGATTTCCAGGACAGGGTTGCCGTACCACTCTGGTGCGGAACGTGTCCTTATGGACCTTCGAAGTTCAGCAGTAACTTGATCCGAAGCTTCATGATCATCATCATTAACTTCCTCCCCAGTCGGTGTAGGCACCACAGGAACATCTTCCCGTGCTGCGCTACTTTCCGGTTCGGAAGGGGCGACTATCACCTCATCAAGTTCCACTTTCCTCCCACTTAATTCTTTCGAGAGAAACTCTTTCTCCAGAAAGGACCCGTTCTTGGCAACAAAGATCTTGCCTTCGGATCTGAGGTAGAAGGTATACCCAATGGTTTCCTTAGGGTATCCTATGAAGACGCATTTTTCCGACTTGGGTTCGAGCTTTTCAGGTTGAAGTTTCTTGACATAAGCATCGCATCCCCAAACTTTTAGAAACGACAGCTTAGGTTTCTTCCCAAACCATAATTCATACGGTGTCGTCTCAACGGATTTCGACGGAGCCCTATTTAAAGTGAATGCAGCAGTCTCTAAAGCATAGCCCCAAAATGAGAGCGGTAGATCGGTAAGAGACATCATAGATCGCACCATATCTAATAGAGTGCGATTACGACGTTCGGACACACCATTTCGCTGAGGTGTTCCAGGCGGCGTGAGTTGTGAAACGATTCCACATTTCCTTAAGTGTGTGCCAAATTCGTGACTTAAATATTCCCCTCCACGATCTGATCGCAGGAACTTTATTTTCCTGTCACGTTGATTCTCAACCTCACTCTGAAATTCCTTCAACTTTTCAAAGGGTTCAGACTTGTGTTTCATTAGGTAGACATACCCATATCTACTTAAATCATCAGTGAGAGTGAGAACATAACGATAGCCACCGCGAGCCTCAACACTCATTGGACCGCACACATCAGTATGTATGATTTCCAATAAGTTGGTTGCTCGCTCCATTGTTCCGGAGAACGGAGTCTTGGTCATCTTACCCATGAGGCATGGTTCGCACGTGTCAAATGATTCGTAATCAAGAGACTCCAAAAGTCCATCTGCATGGAGCTTCTTCATGCGTTTGACACCAATGTGACCAAGGCGGCAGTGCCACAAGTATGTGGGACTATCGTTATCAACTTTACATCTTTTGGTATTCACACTATGAATATGTGTAACATCACGTTCGAGATTCATCAAGAATAAACCATTGACCAGCGGGGCATGACCATAAAACATATCTCTCATATAAATAGAACAACCATTATTCTCGGATTTAAATGAGTAGCCATCTCGAATTAAACGAGATCCAGATACAATGTTCATGCTCAAAGCTGGCACTAAATAACAATTATTGAGGTTTAAAACTAATCCCGTAGGTAAATGCAGAGGTAGCGTGCCGACGGCGATCACATCGACCTTGGAACCATTCCCGACGCGCATCATCACCTCGTCCTTTGCCAGTCTCCGCTTATTCCGCAGCTCCTGTTTTGAGTTACAAATATGAGCAACCGCACCGGTATCAAATACCCAGGAGCTACTACGAGTACTGGTAAGGTACACATCAATTAAATGTATATCACATATACCTTTGGTGTTGCCGGCCTTCTTGTCCGCTAAGTATTTGGGGCAGTTCCGCTTCCAGTGACCACTTTCCTTGCAATAAAAGCACTCAGTCTCAGGCTTGGGTCCATTCTTTGAGTTCTTCCCGGCAACTGGCTTACCGGGCGCGGCAACTCCCTTGCCGTCCTTCTTGAAGTTCTTCTTGCCCTTGCCTTTCTTGAACTTAGTGGTTTTATTCACCATCAACACTTGATGTTCCTTTTTGATCTCCACCTCCGCTGATTTCAGCATTGAATATACCTCAGGAATGGTCTTTTCCATCCCCTGCATATTGAAGTTCATCACAAAGCTCTTGTAGCTTGGTGGAAGCGACTGAAGGATTCTGTCAATGACCGCGTCATCCGGGAGATTAACTCCCAGCTGAGACAAGCGGTTGTGTAACCCAGACATTCTGAGTATGTGCTCACTGACAGAACTATTTTCCTCCATTTTACAACTGAAGAACTTGTCGGAGACTTCATATCTCTCGACCCGGGCATGAGCTTGGAAAACCATTTTCAGCTCTTCGAACATCTCATATGCTCCATGTTTCTCAAAACGCTTTTGGAGCCCCGGTTCTAAGCTGTAAAGCATGCCGCACTGAACGAGGGAGTAATCATCAGCACGTGATTGCCAAGCGTTCATAACGTCTTGGTTCTCTGGGATGGGTGCTTCACCTAGCGGTGCTTCTAGGACATAATCTTTCTTGGCAGCTATGAGGATGATCCTCAGGTTCCGGACCCAGTCCGTATAGTTGCTGCCATCATCTTTCAGCTTGGTTTTCTCTAGGAACGCGTTGAAGTTGAGGGCACCGTGGGCCATTTGATCTACAAGACATATTGTAAAGATTTTAGACTAAGTTCATGATAATTAAGTTCATCTAATCAAATTATTCAATGAACTCCCACTCAGATAGACATCCCTCTAGTCATCTAAGTGAAACATGATCCGAGTTAACTAGGCCGTGTCCGATCATCACGTGAGACGAACTAGTCAAGATCGGTGAACATCTCCATGTTGATCGTATCTTCTATACGACTCATGCTCGACCTTTCGGTCTTCCGTGTTCCGAGGCCATGTCTATACATGCTAGGCTCGTCAAGTCAACCTAAGTGTATTGCGTGTGTTCCGAGGCCATGTCTGTACATGCTAGGCTCGTCAACACCCGTTGTATGCGAACGTTAGAATCTATCACACCCGATCATCACGTGGTGCTTCGAAACAACGAACCTTCGCAACGGTGCACAGTTAGGGGGAACACTTTCTTGAAATTATTATAAGGGATCATCTTACTTACTACCGTCGTTCTAAGCAAATAAGATGCAAAACATGATAAACATCACATGCAATCAAATAGTGACATGATATAGCCAATATCATTCTGCTCCTTTGATCTCCATCTTCGGGGCGCCATGATCATCTTCGTCACCGGCATGACACCATGATCTCCATCATTGTGTCTTCATGAAGTTGTCACGCCAACGATTACTTCTACTTCTATGGCTAACGCGTTTAGCAATAAAGTAAAGTAATTTACATGGCGTTATTCAATGACACGCAGGTCATACAAAAAATAAAGACAACTCCTATGGCTCCTGCCGGTTGTCATACTAATCGACATGCAAGTCGTGATTCCTATTACAAGAATATGATCAATCTCATACATCACATATATCATTCATCACATCTTCTGGCCATATCACATCACAAGGCACATGCTGCAAAAACAAGTTAGACGTCCTCTAATTGTTGTTGCAAGTTTTTTACGTGGCTTCTATAGGTTTCTAGCAAGAACGTTTCTTACCAACGTAAAACCACAACGTGATATGCCGATTTCTATTTACCCTTCATAAGGACCCTTTTCATCGAATCCGTTCCGACTAAAGTGGGAGAGACAGACACCCGCTAGCCACCTTATGCAACTAGTGCATGTCAGTCGGTGGAACCTGTCTCACGTAAGCGTACGTGTAAGGTCGGTCCGGGCCGCTTCATCCCACAATACCGCCGAAACAAGATAAGACTAGTAGTGGCAAGAAAAATTGACAACATCTACGCCCACAACTGCTTTGTGTTCTACTCGTGCATAGTAACTACGCATAGGCCTGGCTCATGATGCCACTGTTGGTTATCGTTGCAGAATTTTAAAATTTTCTACGCATCACCAAGATCCATCCATGGAGTTTACTAGCAAAGAGGGGAAAGGAGTGCATCTACATACCCTTGTAGATCGCGAGCGGAAGCGTTCAAGTGAACGGGGTTGATGGAGTCGTACTCGTCATGATCCAAATCACCGATGACCGAGTGCCGAACGGACGGCACCTCCGCGTTCAACACACGTACGGAGCAGTGACGTCTCTGTTGGAAATATGCCCTAGAGGCAATAATAAATGGTTATTATTATATTTCTTTGTTCATGGTAATTGTCCATTATTCATGCTATAATTGTATTGTCCGGAAATCGTAATACATGTGTGAATACATAGACAACACCATGTCCCTAGTGAGCCTCTAGTTGACTAGCTCGTTGATCAATAGATGGTTACGGTTTCCTGACCATGGACATTGGATGTCGTTGATAACGGGATCACATCATTAGGAGAATGATGTGATGGACAAGACCCAATCCTAAGCATAGCATAAAAGATCGTGTAGTTTCGTTTGCTAGAGCTTTTCCAATGTCAAGTATCTTTTCCTTAGACCATGAGATCGTGCAACTCCCGGATACCGTAGGAGTGCTTTGGGTGTGCCAAACGTCACAACGTAACTGGGTGACTATAAAGGTGCATTACGGGTATCCCGAAAGTGTCTGTTGGGTTGGCACGGATCGAGACTGGGATTTGTCACTCCGTGTGACGGAGAGGTATCTCTGGGCCCACTCGGTAATGCATCATCATAATGAGCTCAATGTGACTAAGGCGTTAGTCACGGGATCATGCATTGCGGTACGAGTAAAGAGACTTGCCGGTAACGAGATTGAACTAGGTATTGGGATACCGACGATCGAATCTCGGGCAAGTAACATACCGATTGACAAAGGGAATTGCATCGGATTGATTGAATCCTCGACGCCGTGGTTCATCCGATGAGATCATCGTGGAGCATGTGGGAGCCAACATGGGTATCCATATCCCGCTGTTGGTTATTGACCGGAGAGGCGTCTCGGTCATGTCTGCATGTCTCCCGAACCCGTAGGGTCTACACACTTAAGGTCCGGTGACGCTAGGGTTGTAGAGATATATGTATGCGGAAACCCGAAAGTTGTTCGGAGTCCCGGATGAGTTCCCGGACGTCACGAGAGGTTCCGGAATGGTCCGGAGGTAAAGATTTATATATGGGAAGTCTTATTTTGGTCGCCGGAAAAGTTTCGCACTTTATCGGTATTGTACCGGGAGTGCCGAAAGGGGTCCGGGGGTCCACCAAGGGGGTCCACCAGCCCCGGGGGGGCCACATGGGCTGTAAGGGGTGCGCCTTGGCCTATATGGGCCAAGGGCACCAGCCCCAAGAGGCCCATGCGCAAGAGATAAGAAAAAAGGGAGAGTCCTAAAAGGGGAAGGCACCTCCGAGGTGCCTTGGGGGGGAAGGACTCCCCCCTGGCCGCACCCTTCCTTGGAGGAAGGGGCAAGGCTGCGCCCCCCTCTCTCCCTTGGCCCTATATATAGTGGGGGGAAGGGAGGGCAGCAACATCTAAGCCTTGGGCGCCTCCCTCCTCCCCTGCAACACCTCTCTCTCTCTCGCAGAAGCTCGGCGAAGCCCTGCCGGAGACCCGCTACATCCACCACCACGCCGTCGTGCTGTTGGATCTCCATCAACCTCTCCTTCCCCCTTGCTGGATCAAGAAGGAGGAGACGTTGCTGCACCGTACGTGTGTTGAACGCGGAGGTGCCGTCCGTTCGGCACTCGGTCATCGGTGATTTGGATCACGACGAGTACGACTCCGTCATCCACGTTCATTGGAACGCTTCCGCTCGCGATCTACAAGGGTATGTAGATCCACTCCTTTCCCTTCGTTGCTAGTAGACTCCATAGATGCATCTTGGTGAGCGTAGGAAAATTTTAAATTATGCTACGATTCCCAACAGTGGCATCATGAGCCAGGTCTATGCGTAGTTACTATGCACGAGTAGAACACAAAGCAGTTGTGGGCGTTGAGTTTGCCAATTCTTCTTGCCGCTACTAGTCGTTTCTTGTTTCGGCGGCATTGTAGGATGAAGCGGCCCGGACCGACCTTACACGTACGCTTACGTGAGACAGGTTCCACCGACTGACATGCACTAGATGCATAAGGTGGCTAGCGGGTGTCTGTCTCTCCTACTTTAGTCGGAACGGATTCGATGAAAAGGGTCCTTATGAAGGGTAAATAGAAATTGGCAAATCACGTTGTGGTCATACGTAGGTAAGAAACGTTCTTGCTAGAAACCTACAAACCACGTAAAAACTTGCAACAACAATTAGAGGACGTCTAACTTGTTTTTGCAGCAAGTGCTATGTGATGTGATATGGCCAGAAGATGTGATGAATGATATATGTGATGTATGAGATTGATCATATTCTTGTAATAGGAATCACGACTTTCATGTCGATGAGTATGACAACCGGCAGGAGCCATAGGAGTTGTCTTTATTATTTTGCATGACCTGCGTGTCATTGAATTACGCCATGTAAATTACTTTACTTTGTTGCTAAACGCGTTAGCCATAGAAGTAGAAGTAATCGTTGGTGTGACGACTTCATGAAGACACAATGATGGAGATCATGATGATGGAGATCATGGTGTCATGCCGGTGACAAAGATGATCATGGTGCCCCGAAGATGGAGATCAAAGGAGCATAATGATATTGGCCATATCATGTCACTATTTGATTGCATGTGATGTTTATCATGTTTTTGCATCTTATTTGCTTAGAACGACGGTAGCAAGTAGGATGATCCCTTATAATAATTTCAAGAAAGTGTTCACCCTAACTGTGCACCGTTGCGAAGGTTCGTCGTTTCGAAGCACCACGTGATGATCGGGTGTGATAGATTCTTACGTTCGAATACAACGGGTGTTGACGAGCCTAGCATGTACAGACATGGCCTCGGCACACACGCAATACACTTAGGTTGACTTGACGAGCCTAGCATGTACAGACATGGCCTCGGAACACAAGAGACCGAAAGGTCGAACATGAGTCGTATAGCAGATACGATCAACATGGAGATGTTCACCGATGATGACTAGTCCGTCTCACGTGCTGATCGGACACGGCCTAGTTTGACTCGGATCATGTATCACTTAGATGACTAGAGGGATGTCTATCTGAGTGGGAGTTCATTAATCAGACGAACTTCATTATCATGAACATAGTCAAAAGGTCTTTGCGAATTATGTCTTGCGCTTTAAGTTCTACTGGTTTAGATATGTTCCTAGAGAAAATTTAGTTGAAAGTTGGTAGTAGCAATTATGCGGACTGGGTCCGTAAACTGAGGATTGTCCTCATTACTACACAGAAGGCTTATGTCCTTAATGCACCGCTCGGTGTGCTGAACCTCAGCGTCGTCTGTAGATGTTACGAAACATCTGACATACACGTTTTGATAACTACGTGATAGTTCAGTGCGGTTTAGAATTGTGGCACCCAAGACTTTTTTGAAACGTCGCAGAACATGTGAGATGTTCCGAAGACTGAAATTGGGATTTCAGACTAGTGCCCACGTCAAGAGGTATGAGACCTCTGACAAGTTTCCTAAGCCTGCAAACTAAGGGAGAAAAGCTCAATCGTTGAGCGTGTGCTCAGATTGTCTGAGTGCCACAATCGCTTGAATCGAGTGGGAGTTATTCTCCCAGATGAGATAGTGATAGTTCTCCATAGTCACTGCCACCAAGCTAGTAGAGCTTCGTGATGAACTATAACATATCAAGGATAGTTATGATGATCCTTGAGCTATTCGCGATGTTTGACACCGCGAGAGTAGAAATCAAGAAGGAGCATCAATTGTTGATGGTTAGTAGAACCACTAGTTTAAGAAGGGCAAGGGCAAAAGGGATACTTCATGAAACAGCAAGTCGTTTGCTGCTCTAGTGAAGAATCCCAAGGTTGAACCCAAACCCGAGACTAAGTGCTTCTGTAATGAGAGGAACGGTCACTGAAGCAGTACTACCCTAGATACTTGGTAGATGAGAAGGCAGGCAAGGTCGACAGAAGTATATTGGATATACGTTATATGAATGTGTACTTTACTAGTACTCCTAGCAGCAGCAGGGTATTAGATACTGGTTCGGTTGCTAAGTGTTAGTAACTCGAAATAAAAGCTGCGGAATAAATGGAGACTAGCTAAAGGTGAGATGACGATATGTGTTGGAAGTGTTTCCAAGGTTGATGTGATCAAGCATCGCATGCTCCCTCTACCATCGAGATTTGGTGGTTGCGCTGAACATGATTGGATTATGTTTACCGCAAAACGATTATTCATTTAAGGAGAATAATGGTTACTCTGTTTATTTGAATAATACCTTCAATGGTCTTGCACCTAAAATGAATCTCGATCGTAGTGATACACATGTTCATGCCAAAAGATATAAGATAGTAATGATAGTACCACATACTTGTGGCACTGACACTTGAGTCATATTGGTGTAGAACGCATGAAGAAGCTCCATGTAGGTGGATCTTTGGACTCACTCATTTTTGAAAAGATTGAGACATGCGAACCATGTCTATTGGTATATATGCATGAAGAAACTCCATACAGATGGATCGTTTGGACTCACTTGATTATGAATCACTTGAGACATGCAAATCATACCACATGGGCAAGATGACTGAAAGGCCTCGTTTTCAGTAAGATGGAACAAGAGAGCAATTTATTGGAAGTAATACATTTTGATGTATGCAGTCCAATGAATGCTAAGGCATGCAGTGGACATCGTTATGTTCTTACTTCACAGATGATTTGAGTCGATACTGAGTGTATTTACTTGATGAAACACTAGTCTGAATTATTGAAAGGTTCAAGCAATTTCAGAGTGAAGTTGAAGATCGTCGTGACAAGAGGATAAAATGTCTGTGATATGATCATAGAGATGAGTATCTGAGATACGAGTTTGGCACACAATTGAGACATTGTGGAAAGTGTTTCACAATTAATACCGCCTGGAACACCATAGTGTGATGGTGTGTCCGAACATCATAACTGCACCCTATTGGATATGGTGCATACCATGATGTTTCTTATCAAATTACCACTATCGTTTATGGGTTAGGCATTAGAGACAACCGCATTCACTTTAAAAGGGGCACCACGCAATTCCGTTGAGACGACACCGTTTATAGAAACCTAAGTTGTCGTTTCTTAAAAGTTTGGGGCTGCGATGCTTATGTGAAAAAGTTTCAGGTGATAAGCTCGAACCCAAAGCGGATAAATGCATCTTCATAGAATACCCAAAAACAGTTGGGTATACCTCCTATTTCAGATCTGGAAGCAAAAGTAATTGCTTATAGAAACGAGTCCTTTCTCGAGGAAAAGTTTCTCTCGAAAGAATTGAGTGGGAGGATGGTGGAGACTTGATAAGTTTATTGAACCGTCGCTTCAACTGGTGTGTAGCAGGGCACAGGAAGTTGTTCCTGTGGCACCTACACCAATTGAAGTGGAAGCTTATGATAGTGATCATGAAACTTCGGATCAAGTCACTACCAAACCTCGTAGGATGACGAGGATGCGCACTACTTCAGAGTAATGCGTGATCCTGTCTTGGAGGTCATGTTGCTAGACAACAATGAACCTACGAGCTATGGAGAAGCGATGGTGGGCCCATATTCCGACGAATGGCTCGAGGCCATGAAATCCGAGATAGAATCCATGTATCAGAACAAAGCATGGACTTTGGTGAGCTTGCCCGATGATCGGCAAGCCATTGAGATAAATGGATCTTTAAGAAGAAGACGGACATGGACGGTAATGTTACCGTCTATGAAGCTCGACTTGTGGCAAAGAGTATTTTCACAAGTTCAAGGAGTTGACTACGATGAGTTTTTCTCATCCGTAGCGATGCTTAGGTCCGTCGGAATCATGTTAGCATTAGCTACATTTATGAAATCTGGCAGATGGATGTCAAAACAAGTTTCCTTACCAGTTTTCGTAAGGAAAGGTTGTGTGTGATACAAGCAGAAAGGTTTTGTCGATCCTAAGGATGCTAAAAGGTATGCTAGCTCCAGCGATCCTTCCATGGATCAGAGCAAGCATCTCGGAGTCAGAATATACGCTTTGATGGGGTGATCAAAGTTTTTGGGTTTATACAAAGTTTGTTAGAAACTTGTATTTACAATAAAGTGAGTGGGAGCGCTACAACATTTCTGATAAGTATATGTGAATGACATATTGATGATCCGAAATGATGTAAAATTTCTGGAAAGCATAAAGGGTTGTTTGAAAGGAGTTTTTCAAAGGAAGACCTGGATAAAGCTACTTACATATTGGGCATCAAGATCCATAGAGATAGATCAAGACGCCTGATGATACTTTCAAAAGACAGCACACCTTGACATGATTTTGAAAGAGTTCAAAATAGATCAGCAAAGAAGGAGTTCTTGGCTGTGTTACAAGGTGTGAGTATTGAGTGAGACTCAAGATCTGACCACAGCAGAAGATAGAGAAAGGACGAAGGTCGTCCCCTATGCTTTAGACATAGGCTCTATAGTATGCTATGCTGTGTACTGCACATGTAGTGTGCCTTGCCATGAGTTGGTCAAGAGGGTACAATGGTGATCCGGGAAAGGATCTCATGACAGCGGTCGAACTTATCCTTAGCACCTAGTGGATTAAGGAATTTTCTCGATTATGGAGGTGGAAAGGAGTTCGTCGTAAAGGGTTACGTCGATGCGAACTTTGACACTAATCCGGATGACTCTGAGTAGTAAACCGGATTCGTATAGTAGAGCAATTATTTGAAATGGCTCCAAATAGCGCGTGGTAGCATCCACAAGATGACATAGATATTCGTAAAGTACACGGTTCTGAAAGGTTCAGACCCGTTGACTAATAACCTCTCTCACAAGCATAACATGACCAAACCAGAACACATTGAGTGATAATCACATGGTGATGTGAACTAGATTGTTGACTCTAGTAAACTCTTTAGATGTTGGTCAAATGGTGATGTGACCAGTGAGTGTTAATCACATGGTGATGTGAACTAGATTATTGACTCTAGTGCAAGTGGGAGACTGTTGGAAATATGCCCTAGAGGCAATAATAAATGGTTATTATTATATTTCTTTGTTCATGGTAATTGTCCATTATTCATGCTATAATTTTATTGTCCGGAAATCGTAATACATGTGTGAATACATAGACAACACCATGTCCCTAGTGAGCCTCTAGTTGCCTCCGGCGAATACATGTGTGAATACATAGACAATACCGATAAAGTGCGAAACTTTTCCGGCGACCAAAATAAGACTTCCCATATATAATTCTTCACCTCCGGACCATTCCGGAACTCCTCATGACGTCCGGGATCTCATCCGGTACTCCGAAAAACTTTCGGGTTTCCGCATACTAATATCTCTACAACCCTAGCGTCACCGAACCTTAAGTGTGTAGACCCTACGGGTTCGGGAGACATGCAGACATGACCGAGACGCCTCTCCGGTCAATAACCAACAGCGGGATCTGGATACCCATGTTGGCTCCCACATGTTCCACGATGATCTCATCGGATGAACCACGATGTCGAGGATTCAATCAATCCCGTATACAATTCCCTTTGTCAATTGGTACGTTACTTGCCCGAGATTCGATCGTCGGTATCCCAATATCTTGTTCAATCTCGTTACCGGCAAGTCACTTTACTCGTACAGTAATGCATGATCCCGTGACTAACTCCTTAGTCACATTGAGCTCATTATGATGATGCATTACCGAGTGGGCCCAGAGATACCTCTCCGCCATACGGAGTGACAAATCCCAGTCTCGATCCGTGCCAACCCAACAGACACTTTCGGAGATACCCGTAGTGCACCTTTATAGTCACCCAGTTACGTTGTGACGTTTGGCACACCCAAAGCACTCCTACGGCATCCGGGAGTTGCACGATCTCATGGTCTAAGGAAATGATACTTGACATTGAAAAAGCTCTAGCAAACGAACTACACGATCTTTGTGCTATGCTTAGGATTGGGTCTTGTCCATCACATCATTCTCCTAACGATGTGATCCCGTTATCAATGACATCCAATGTCCATAGTCAGGAAACCATGACTATCCGTTGATCAACGAGCTAGTCAACTAGAGGCTCACTAGGGACATGTTGTGGTCTATGTATTCACACATGTATTACGATTTTCGGATAACACAATTATAGCATGAATAATAGACAATTATCATGAACAAGGAAATATAATAATAACCATTTTATTATTGCCTCTAGGGCATATTTCCAACAACTATATGCTTTGATCAACTTATCAAAGCGTATATTCCAACTCCGAGATGCTTGCACCAGTCCATAGATGGATCGCTGGAGCTTGCATATTTTGTTAGCACCTTTAGGATTGACAAAACCTTTTGGTTGCATCATATACAACTCTTCTTTAATAAATCCATTAAGGAATGCAATTTTGTTTATCCATTTGCCAGATTTCATAAAATGCGGCAATTTCTAACATGATTCGGATAGACTTAAGCACAGATACGAGTGAGAAACTCTCATCGTACACCTTGAACTTGTCGAAAACCTTTTGCGACAATTCTAGCTTTGTAGATAGTAACACTACTATCAGCGTCCGTCTTCCTCTTGAAGATCCATTTATTTTCTATGGCTTTCCGATCATCGGGCAAGTCAACCAAAGTCCACACTTTGTTCTCATACATGGATCCTATCTCAGATTTCATGGCCTCAAGCCATTTCGCGGAATCTGGGCTCATCATCGCTTCCTCATAGTTCGTAGGTTCGTCATGGTCAAGTAACATGACCTCCAGAACAGGATTACCGTACCACTCTGGTGCGGATCTCACTCTGGTTTACCTACGAGGTTTGGTAGTAACTTGATCTGAAGTTACATGATCATCATCATTAGCTTCCTCACTAATTGGTGTAGGAGTCACAGGAACAGATTTCTGTGATGAACTACTTTCCAATAAGGGAGCAGGTATAGTTACCTCATTAAGTTCTACTTTCCTCCCACTCACTTCTTTCGAGAGAAACTCCTTCTCTAGAAAGGATCCATTCTTAGCAACGAATGTCTTGCCTTCGGATCTGTGATAGAAGGTGTACCCAACAGTCTCCTTTGGGTATTCTATGAAGACACATTTCTCCGATTTGGGTTTGAGCTTATCAGGATGAAACCATTTCACATAAGCATCGCAATCCCAAACTTTAAGAAACGACAACTTTGGTTTCTTGCCAAACCACAGTTCATATGGTGTCGTCTCAACGGATTTAGATGGTGCCCTATTTAATGTGAATGCAGCTGTCTCTAATGCATAACCCCAAAACGAAAGTGGTAAATCGGTAAGAGACATCATAGATTGCACCATATCTAATAAAGTATGGTTATGATGTACGGACACACCATTATGTTGTGGTGTTCCAAGTGGCGTGAGTTGCGAAACTATTCCGCATTGTTTCAAATGAAGACCAAACTCGTAACTAAAATATTCTCCTCCACGATCAGATCGTAGAAACTTTATTTTCTTGTTACGATGATTTTCCACTTCACTCTGAAATTATATGAACTTTTCAAATGTTTCAGATTTATGTTTCATCAAGTAGATATACCCATATCTGCTCAAATCATATGTGAAGGCCAGAAAATAATGATACCCGCCGCGAGCCTCAACACTTCATCGGATCGCATACATCAGTATGTATTATTTCCAATAAGTCAGTTGCTCGCTCCATTGTTTCGGAGAACGGAGTCTTAGTCATCTTACCCATAAGGCATGGTTCGCAAGCATAAGTGATTCATAATCAAGTGATTCCAAAATCCCATCAGCATGGAGTTTCTTTATGCGCTTTACACCAATATGACCTAAACGGCAGTGTCACAAATAAGTTGCACTATCATTATTAACTTTGCATCTTTTGGCTTCAATATTATGAATATGTGTATCACTACAATCGAGATCCAACAAACCATTTTCATTGGGTGTATGACCATAGAAGGTTTTATTCATGTAAACAGAACAACAATTATTCTCTAATTTAAATGAATAAGCGTATTGCAATAAACATGATCAAATCATATTCATGCTCAACGGAAACACCAAATAACATTTATTTAGGTTCAACACTAATCCTGAAAGTATAGGGAGTGTGCGATGATGATCATATCAATCTTGGAACTACTTCCAACACACATCGTCTCTTCACCCTTAACTAGTTTCTGTTCATTCTGCAACTCCCGTTTCGAGTTACTACTCTTAGCAACTGAACTAGTATCAAATACCGTGGGGTTGCTATAAACACTAGTAAAGTACACATCAATAACATGTATATCAAATATACCTTTGTTCACTTTGCCATCCTTCTTATCCGCCAAATACTTGGGGCAGTTCCGCTTCCAGTGACCAGTCCCTTTGCAGTAGAAGCACTTAGTCTCAGGCTTAGGTCCAGACTTGGGCTTCTTCACTTGAGCAGCAACTTGCTTGCCGTTCTTCTTGAAGTTCCCCTTCTTCCCTTTGCCCTTTTCTTGAAACTAGTGGTCTTGTTAACCATCAACACTTGATGCTTTTCTTGATTTCTACCTTCGTCGATTTCAGCATCACGAAGAGCTTGGGAATCGTTTCCGTTATCCCTTGCATATTATAGTTCATCACGAAGTTCTAGTAACTTAGTGATGGTGACTAGAGAATTCTGTCAATCACTATTTTATCTGGAAGATTAACTCCCACTTGATTCAAGCGATTGTAGTACCCAGACAATCTGAGCACATGCTCACTGCTTGATCTATTCTCCTCCATCTATTAGCTATAGAACTTGTTGGAGACCTCATATCTCTCAACTCGGGTATTTTCTTGAAATATTAACTTCAACTCCTGGAACATCTCATATGGTCCATGACGTTCAAAACATCTTTGAAGTCCCGATTCTAAGCCGTTAAGCATGGTGCACTAAACTATCAAGTAGTCATCATATTGAGCTAGCCAAACGTTCATAACGTCTGCATCTGCTCCTGTAATAGGTCTGTCACCTAGCGGTGCATCAAGGACATAATTCTTCTGTGCAGCAATGAGGAAAATCCTCAGATCACGGAGCTAGTCCGCATCTTTGCTACTAACATCTTTCAACTTATTTTTCTCTAGGAACATATCAAAATAAAACAGGGGAGCTAAACGCGAGCTATTGATCTACAACATAGATATGCAAAATACTATCAGGTACTAAGTTCATGATAAATTAAAGTTTAGTTAATCAAGTTATTAAAGAACTCCCACTTAGATAGACATCCCTCTAATCCTCTAAGTGATCACGTGATCCATATCAACTAAACCATGTACGATCATCACGTGAGATGGAGTAGTTTCAATGGTGAACATCACTATGTTGATCATATCTACTATATGATTCACGCTCGACCTTTCGGTCTCAGTGTTCCGAGGCCATATCTGCATATGCTAGGCTCGTCAAGTTTAACCTGAGTATTCCGCGTGTGCAACTGTTTTGCACCCATTGTATTTGAACGTAGAGCCTATCGCACCCGATCATCATGTGGTGTCTCAGCACGAAGAACTTTCGCAACGGTGCATACTCAGGGAGAACACTTATACCTTGAAATTAAGTGAGAGATCATCTTATAATGCTACCGTCGATCTAAGCAAAATAAGATGCATAAAAGATAAACATCACATGCAATCAATATAAGTGATATGATATGGCCATCATCATCTTGTGCTTGTGATCTCCATCTCCGAAGCACCGTCATGATCACCATCGTCATCGGCGCGACACCTTGATCTCCATCGTAGCATCGTTGTCGTCTCGCCAACTATTGCTTCTACGACTATCGCTACCGCTTAGTGATAAAGTAAAGCATTACAAGGCGATTGCATTGCATACAATAAAGCGACAACCATATGGCTCCTGCCAGTTGCCGATAACTCAGTTACAAAACATGATCATCTCATACAATAAAATATAGCATCATGCCTTCACCATATCACATCACAACATGCCCTGCAAAAACAAGTTGGACGTCTTCTACTTTGTTGTTGCAAGTTTTACGTGGTTGCTACGGGCTGAGCAAGAACCGTTCTTACCTACGCATCAAAACCACAACGATAGTTCGTCAAGTTAGTGTTGTTTTAACCTTCTCAAGGACCGGGCGTAGTCACACTCGGTTCAACTAAAGTTGGAGAAACTGACACCCGCCAGCCACCTGTGTGCAAAGCACGTCGGTAGAACCAGTCTCGCGTAAGCGTACGCGTAATGTCGGTTCGGGCCGCTTCATCCAACAATACCGCCGAACCAAAGTATGACATGCTGGTAAGCAGTATGACTTGTATCGCCCACAACTCACTTGTGTTCTACTCGTGCATATAACATCTACGCATAAAACCAGGCTCGGATGCCACTGATGGGGAACGTAGTAATTTCAAAAAAATTCCTACGCACACGCGGGATCATGGTGATGCATAGCGGAAGCGTTAGCACAACGCGGTTGATGTAGGCGTACGTCTTCACGATCCAACCGATCAAGTACCAAACGTACGACACCTCCGAGTTCAGCACACGTTCAGCTCGATGACGTCCCTCGAACTCCGATCCAGCCGAGCTTTGAGGGAGAGTTCCGTCAACACGACGGCTTGGTGACGATGATGATGTTCTACCGACGCAGGGCTTCGCCTAAGCACCGCTACGATATTATCGAGGTGGACTATGGTGGAGGGGGCACCGCACACGGCTAAGAGATCCAAGGGATCAATTGTTGTGTCTAGAGGTGCCCCCTACCCCCGTATATAAAGGAGCAAGGGGGGAGAGGCGGCCGACCAGGAGGAGGCGCGCCAGGGAGGAGTCCTACTCCCACCGGGAGTAGGACTCCCTCCTTTCCTAGTTGGAGTAGGAGAAGGGGGAAGGAGGAGGGAGAGAGGAAGGAAAGGGGGGCGCCGCCCCCCCTCCTTGTCCAATTCGGACTAGAGGGGGAGGGGGTGCGCGGCCTGCCTTGGCCGCCCCTCCTCTTCTCCACTAAGGCCCATCTTGGCTCATTAAACCCCCGGGGGGTTCCGGTAACCCCCGGTACTCCGGTAAAATCCCGATTTCACCCGGAACACTTCCGATATCCAAATATAGGCTTACAATATATCAATCTTTATGTCTTGACCATTTCGAGACTCCTCGTCATGTCCGTGATCACATCCGGGACTCCGAACTACCTTCGGTACATCAAAACACATAAACTCATAATATAACCGTCATTGAACTTTAAGCGTGCGGACCCTACGGGTTCAAGAACTATGTAGACATGAACGAGACATGTCTCCGGTCAATAACCAATAGCGGAACCTGGATGCTCATATTGGCTCCCACATATTCTACGAAGATCTTTATCGGTCAAACCGCATAACAACATACGTTGTTCCCTTTGTCATCGGTATGTTACTTGCCCGAGATTCGATCGTCGGTATCTCAATACCTAGTTCAATCTTGTTACCGGCAAGTCTCTTTACTCATTCCGTAATACATCATCACGCAACTAACTCATTAGTTGCAATGCTTGCAAGGCTTATAGTGATGTGCATTACCGAGTGGGCCCAGAGATACCTCTCCGACAATCGGAGTGACAAATCCTAATCTCGAAATACGCCAACACAACAAGTACCTTCGGAGACACCTGTAGAGCACCTATATAAGTACCCAGTTATGTTGTGACGTTTGGTAGCACACAAAGTGTTCCTTCGGTAAACAGGAGTTGCATAATCTCATAGTCATAGGAACATGTATAAGTCATGAAGAAAGCAATAGCAGAATACTATACGATCGAGTGCTAAGCTAACGGAATGGGTCAAGTCAATCACATCATTCTCCTAATGATGTGATCCCATTAATCAAATGACAACTCATGTCAATGGCTAGGAAACATAACCATCTTTGATCAACGAGCTAGTCAAGTAGAAGCATACTAGTGACACTCTGTTTGTCTATGTATTCACACAAGTATTATGTTTCCGGTTAATACAATTCTAGCATGAATAATAAACATTTATCATGATATAAGGAAATAAATAATAACTTTATTATTGCCTCTAGGGCATATTTCCTTCAAAATAGGTGAGGATTGAATCCAGGACCGCGGAGATGAGTATGAATCGATCACATTTATCGAGTAGTTTGGCCCGCCAGCCGGTAAGAAGTTTCCTAGTACGCTCTACTAGAGGGTTGAAAACATTGGTGAGAGGCTTGGTCAGGGCGAGAGGGAGACCGAGGTATATTTGCAGGAAGGATGCGCATTAACACCCCATGGCGAGGGCGATGGACGTGGTCGTGTTATCGTCTGTGTGTAGAGTGGCTAGGGTAGTTTTGGAGAAGTTGATGGCGAGGCCCGTGGCGTGTGCGAAATTGTTTAGGAGAACTTTAAGGGTTGAGGCGGCGGAGGGAGAGACAGCTGCGACGATGAGCGTGTCATCGGCGTATTGGAGGACAGTGGGAGGCAGGTGGGAGAAGATGGGGTGGTGGAGGGACGGGTCAGAGTTCTGGAGGATGAGCTGCTGAAGAAGATCGGCTACGATGAGGAAGAGGTAGGGAGAGGCTGGGTCCCCTTGCCTCAGCCCATTTTTGCATTGAATCCATTTGCCCGGGATCCTGTTCAAAAGTACTGTCGTTTTGCCTGTGTGGAGAAGATTTTGTATCCAACTGCGGAAGAGAAGTGAGAGCCCGCGGACTGCCAGGATTTTGTCGAGGGCAGGCCATGCTACTGAATCGAAAGCTTTTCTGAAGTCTAACTTAAAGACCATTGTTGGTTTTTTTCGTGTGTGGCAAGAGCTAATAAGATCGGCTGCAAACACAAAGTTTTCGGCGATGTTCCTTCCAGAGATGAAACCAGTCTGGTTGCCATGAACTAGCAGAGGGATGAGCGGCTTTAGTCGAGAAGTGATCACTTTGGCGACAGCTTTGATCGGGCAGTTTTGTAGTGAGATGGGCCTAAAGGCGTCCGACGTGGTTGGTGCCTCCTTTTTGGGGAGGAGGACAATGTGGGCACGATTTAAGCGTTCAGTGTCTGCTAAGCCTTGATGGAATAAAGAGAATAAAGACATGACTGAATTTTTGACTAAAGGCCAGAAGGATCTATAGAAAGAGGGTCCGAACCCGTCCGGTCCAGGGCTGGCTTGGGGATTCATTGTGAAGAAGGAGAGCTTGATTTCCTCTTCGGAGAAGGGCTCATCTAAGGTGTGTAACCCGGCCACCGGTTGTGGGTAAATAGAATTTAGATCAAAGGCCCAGGATGTTGGAACTGCGGTGCCAATTAGTGACACGAAGAAGTCATGTAGGATTTCAACTTTTTGCTGGTGAGCAGAGTAATCAGAGCCATCTCGAGAGAGGGTGAAGATTTTGTTTTTGCGTAGGCGTTGAGAGGCAGACATGTGGAAGAACTTGGTGTTCTCACCACCGTTTATGGCACGGGAAACCTTAGCACGCCAATGCCAGTATGACATTTTTTCTTGGATGGTGCATTTGAGTATGGAGACGATGATTTTGCGCGTGAGAGATTCTGATGGAGATAGAGGTCTGTTTTCCTCCATGAGATCTAGGGCAGAGATAGCAGCGTGGCACCGAGCTTCGCGGAGGGGGTGGGAATGCGCGAGCGCACCCATTTTTTGAGGCGGGAACGGGATTTTTTGAGCGCGGCGACGAGGGAAGCGGCAGCGTTGGAAGGTGGTGAGGGCTGTGAGGCCCAAATTTGGTTGAGGATGTCGCCGCAGGGCCGGAAACTGACCCAGCCCGGCTCAAATTTGAAAAAATTGGAACGTGGGATGGTGGTGGTGACATGGATGAGGAGTGGGACGTGATCGGATGTGAAGCATGTGCGAGAGGACAGAGAGGTGTTAGGGAAGGCGTCCGCCCATGCGAGGTTAAAGAAAACCCAATCTAGTCGTTCTAAGGTGGGAGTAGCTCGATTGTTGGACCAGGTAAACCTGCGATCAAGAAGAGGCAGTTCGATGAGGGCTAGATCATCCAAGGTTTGGTTAAAGTCAGTGGCTTCAGCGTGATGAAGCGCAGGGTTGTTTTTCTCAGACGGAAAGCGGATGAGGTTAAAGTCACCAGCGATAATCCAGGGGGTGTCGTCGGGTTGTGAGATGGATGAGAATTCGTTTAAAAAAGCTTGCTTGAGTGATCGTGATGATGGGGCGTAGATGTTTGTGATAGCAATGGGTTGGGTGCACGCAGCTGTTCGTAGGATTAGGGTAGAAGAGAAGGTTAGGTGTGTGTAAGAGACGACTTGGAAGAAGGTTGAGTTGAGGGCAAAGATAGTGCCACCAGCAGATCCGACGGCTGGAAGCGAGAAGGCTTGATCCAGCGTGCGTGGCAGAAAAGATTTTAGTTTAGGGGCAGGGAGGATTTCGAGCTTTGATTCTTGCAAGAGGGTTACGTGTGGTTTAGTCGTCATTAGTTCGGAGAGAACGTCAGCGCATTTATCGTTATCGCCAAGGCCACATACATTCCAGGAGCAAATTAAGAAGGTGTCATTACTCATAAAGTTTGTTAAGACACCAGATAACAGAAGCGGGGTACATCAGCCGTACAGTTACAAAAGGTACGCGCGAGATCAGGAGCAGCAGTGGTACAGGCAACAGCGGTTTCAGCAACCAAAGTACAAGGAAACGGCAGTAACGGTCGGGGAAGCTAACGGTGGCGGAGACGGGCAAGAACGCGCCACCGGGCCAAGGATGCTGGAAGTGCAGATCATGGAGCCTCATCGTCACCAGAGGCAGAGGCCTCGGATCCAAGGATGGCGTCCACCTGGCCGTCGTCGGCGCCGCAGAGCAGCGCAATGGTCGCGAGATCTTCGGCGGAAGTAGGAGGGGCGTCGGAGTCATGGAGACGGGCTTCCTGGATAGCGCGGTCGATGGCCGTGCCAACATCCGAGGCGGAGAGGCGTGCCGCCTTGGCCTTGACGGCTTTGGCGAGCATGGGGGAGTACTTGGCCTCCTTGCCAGCCAGCCGCGCGCTCCGCCGCAGCTTGTCTTTGGAGACGGACCGGTCGCGTGCCGTTTTGCGGCGCTCCCTGCGAGTGGTACACTCGTGAGTGTCCAGGTCCTGCAGGGGAGAGCTGCATCCATGGTGGTCTCAGTCAGTGGCAGAGAAGCAGGGGGCAAAAGATTGTGTTGATTGAGCGAGCGAGGGGTAGCGGGATTACCAGCATCACGTGAAGACTCGTCAGCCGAGAACGTAAAGGTGGTGGGTGCAGCAGAAGCAGCTGCAGGTGGGATAACCGCGGCGAACGCGGACGAGATGGATGGCATCAGCGGGCCCACAAGCAGAGGAGCGGCAGCCGACCCAGCGCATGGGCTGGGTGGAGCTACAGAGCCCACCTGAGGCACCCAGCCGCCTGATGCGAGATCCGTCGCTTCCCTCTTGCCCTAGCCCTTTAGGCGTCGGGTGCCGCCACCACCGCGGCCAGTGTCGGCGGCAGCAATCTGCCTCGCGGGAAGGTTGGCGGCGCGAGGAATTAGGTCCCCCTGGCGTCGCCCTGGGTGGCGGCGCGAGGGGGTCGCGAGGGGGTCGAAGAGATCATTGCATACATCATGCCAGTCCCATCTATCGTCGACATCACCACAATGCCAGACAGCACCACCAGCCTGTGCGCGTTCAACCACACGCGCCTGTCAGCGACACTCCGCCGCACCATACCGCAAAGTCCTGTCATCGGCCTTGCGATAGATGTAACACCACTCCTCCTCTTGTCCCCTCCAGCCAGCTCCTACTCCAAAACGATGCCCCTATGAGGGAGAACGACACTGAAGATGCCATCATCGTCCGATCCAGGGGGCCCAGATCTAGGGTATCCCCCGGAACATCCCGATCGTGTTGACGCAACCTGCAACGACGATGCCTCGAGAAGGACACAATGTCAAAGATGTCACGATGACCGGAGTAGGCACGATTTCCATCGAAAGCCGCATCGCCCCGATCTCATAGCTGGCTGGGACCGCGCGGAGCCTCGCCATGAAGACGTGTGCCGCCACCGGTATGCCAGCAGGGAACCAGCAACCCTCACCAGCCCCACACTTTGCTCATTGATCATGATCATGGCCCGTCTAAACACCAAATGTTGTTACCAAACTGCCATTCCCATTCCATGTGATATGCCAAATGAACAGTAAACATACCACATGTCAGCTCTTACATGCAGGCCATCGTGTCATAAGCACATTTACATGTGGGCTATCCTGCCATGGTAGGTATTTACGACGTATTACCACGAGTGGTAATCTTCTATTAGGGTTCTGTAAAGTGGAGTAGTTTTTTGCAAGGGTCACACCAATTGTGATAATCGTTAGCTATTTACTCCCAGTTTCCTCAAGCATCAATCACCTCTAACCAATATGAACATTTAAGAGTCCTTGATTGTCTAATGCTCCCACGACTGGTTGTTCAGTTCGGGAGTATATATAGAGCACACTACACTCATAGATGACCCATCTCCTCCTATGCATAAACACCAGCTTTATTCTCCCCTTCTCCCTTCTCAACCGATCCACCTTCATTTTATTTTTCCTTGGACAGAACCATAGCAGCTATAGCATTGCTTTTCTTTCTCGACCACTCGGGCCAAAAATATCAACCCCACAACCACAACCACACCATTGTTCTGAAGGACGGTGTCACTAAGTCCATGCCAGGGGCGGCAAAATTTCGTGTTTTGACCCTTTTGACAAAGAAATTCAGGATCTGACCTAGGTTTGAAAAAAAATCGGGATTTGACCCTTTTTCTTACCACCAGGGGTCCTGGCGGTAGGGTTAGACAGCCTACGCCAGGGCCACTGGCGGTAGGGTACTTATCCACGTCAGCACGCGGTGACGGCCGCCGTTACCCTCCGTCGCACCCTGCCGCCAGGGGACCT
>NC_057796.1:299607590-299612851 GCF_018294505.1 Triticum aestivum
GCCCCCTCTCTCCCTCTCTCATCTCCTCCACTCTCCCCCTCGGATCTTCACCGGTTCTTCACCGTTTTTGCGGATCGAGATGGCCCCGAAGAGAGAAACGTAAGCTCCTCCAATCCCCCCAATTAGTTTTTGCAAACTTGCTTCCGATTCGACGCATTATTTGCTTGAAATCCCTCATCTTTTTTAACTTAGATTGGATTTTTTTCACCTAAGATTGTTTTAGTTTGATTGTAGTTCTAGTTCTTAGTTCTTTAGTAACTAGTGGTATTGAATATGAACTCTAATCAATAGTTCATATGTTAGTGTGAAGATGAACCCTAGTTCATATTTTTTTTTGTTAAAAAAATTATGATGTAATGTTGATATGAGGATGAACCCTAGTTTGATGATTCATGTTGATATGATGATATGATGTAGTGTGAAGATGAACCCTAGTTTTATGATGCATGTTTGTATGATGAGATGAAGATGTTGTTTGGAAAAATTATTTAAAAATATGATGATATGATGTATGTTGGAGGATTTTTTTTGATATGATGCATGTTGATATGATTTGATCCATCATGTGTAGTAGATGTTGTTGGACGAATATGCTTAAGATTTTATTTTGATATGATGCATGTTGATATGATTTTGATATGATTTGATTTCATTGTTTGTTTATGTATGCTTATGCTTATGATGCTTTTGTTTATGAAATTCTATTAAGGCGGCCACCTCTTGCGGACAACATCGGCCCACGGTACTCCATGCTAGACTGGGCATTCGACAAGGGT
Source organism: Triticum aestivum (assembly GCF_018294505.1). Classification (NCBI taxonomy): domain Eukaryota; kingdom Viridiplantae; phylum Streptophyta; class Magnoliopsida; order Poales; family Poaceae; genus Triticum; species Triticum aestivum. Next base: position 299,608,367 of record NC_057796.1, read on the forward strand.
CATCGTGGGGCATCCGGAGAAGATGCCAAGACGCCCGTGGGGTGCTTATAGCGAAGACGGCGACGAGACTCGACACCCCACCGTAGCTTACGAGTGGGACGTTGTCAAACTCTACACGGGCCTAAACAAGACTTCGTACAAGACCTACACCAACGAGTTGGACGCTCTGACGCATACGCAGGTATATGAACTCGCTAAACACATTTCTCTTTGATTCCACTTTTGACCGAGAGTGGGAAATTACCAACGTATATGTAATAGGTAAACTGGTGTCCGTATGACTGAGAGTGGGACTTTGATCTGAACGTGATGTGCGATGCGGACCGTGGTCTCTGGCGGTGCATCGTGCCCATGATCTGTGTGTATGTCGTCGAGTGGCACTTGCCACACCGTGTGGCCACGCAGTTGGGGTGTATCAGCATACCCCACCGGGCCAGCCCACCGATACCGGCGGCCACGTGCTCCACCTGTGAGCGCTTTGTTCTCTATGCACATGATTTCATTGCGTGCCGACTTTATTGTGATGTTTCTTGTGGCCTATGCCTTGCAGGATGAGCCGGCAGAAGAATCAGTCGATCACAGACTGGGGAGAGGAGCATAAAACTCATGTGACGGAGTGGAACCGACGGAGGTACCAGAAAGACGTGGAGAGGAAAGTGGCGGACTGGGATGCTTACCTGGACCGACCCATGAGGTGGTACGATGATGGCCAAAAGCACCGTCTTCGTCTCAGGCCTCGGTGGACGGTTGAAGACATCGCGGAGCTGGAGAGGGATGACCCCGAGGAAGAGGCCTACCAGACCGGCATCAGAGACATGCATAGTGGATTTAGGGAGTTTGCACCCCTCATCAACAGAGTGGTAAGTTTGAACCGACCGCTGTATTTAAATTATTGTATTCGTCATCGTGACTGACTTATGTCGTTGCAGTCTGGTGAGCTGAACAGATGCATCTTTGAAGCCTCAGATGCACTAGGTGATATCCCCGGGAGCGTACAATCTGAGAACAAAATGAGGGGGACGATGAAGGTACAATTTCAGCCTCCTCGGAACAGATGCATCTTGTTCACTTGCAATCATAAACCTGATACTCATTATGCCCTTGTTTCATTGTGAGTGCAGAAGTTCGTGAAGCGTTGTCGCAAGCTAGTAGGGCTGCTTGGGTGTGCTGGAGCTGGGTCGGTTGAAGCTTATCGGCCTGTAGCCACACAGGGTCTCATCGGCTCATCGAACCATGTTCCTTCGTCGTCTAGGTTGGCTGAGGAGGAGGAGGAGGAAGAGGATGAGGAGGAGGAGGAGGAGGCCACACATGAAGAAGGGGAGGAGGAGGAGGATGAGAGCAACGGGGAGGAGGAGTACGATGAAGATTATGGACCTCCACCAACTCAAACATCTCAGCCATCTCAGCTGCCGAAGAGGAATCCGAAGAAGAAGGATTTGCTGAGTCCGGACCCTTTCCAGAGACCGGTTACTCGACGGCCCAGGAAGAAGACTGAAGAGACTCGTTCAAAGAGTAACGAGGACCGTACCTCCAAGAGGGGAAGGAGCAACTGATTATGATCTTCGATAGTTGGCTCTTGTAGTTGGGTTGTCTATGTGTTTGCTATTAGGTTGAACTTCGTTTGGTTGAACTTGTCGTGTGAAACTACGTGGAACTATGTGTTTGCTATTTGTGCATCTATGTGTTTGCTATTTGTGAAACTCCGTTTACTAATTAGTTGAACTCCGTTTACTACTATGTGTATGTGATGCCCAAGTTTAATTGTTTAAAATCTGTGATGTTGCTGTCATATTTGTGAAACTTGCTGTGATATTGCTGTCATATTGAATTTGAAAAGAAGCAACCAAATGAACTTGAAACAACAAAATAGAGGACCCTACCGCCAGGCGCTGTGGCGGTAGGGTCAGACAACCTACCGCCAGCCCCAATGGCGATAGGGTGAACCTACCGCCAGGGTCCTTGCATATTTCGTTACAGAAGGTTTATACGGCAAAACCCAGCCACACCCTACCGCCAGGGTCTCTGGCAGTAGGGTTAGACAGCCTACCGCCAGGACCCCTGACGGTAGGGTACTTATCCACGTCAGCACAGGCAAACGGCCGCCGTCCCCCTCCGTCGCACCCTACCGCCAGGGCCCCAGGCGGTAGGCTGTCTAACCCTAACGCCAGAGACCCTGGCTGTAGCAAAAGGGTCAAATCCCGAATTTTTTTCGAACCGGGGTCAGATCTTGAATTTCTTTGTCAAAAGGGTCAAAACATGGAATTCTGCCGCCAGGGGCGCTCACTGGAGCCTCAACGTCAATGCACTTAGGAAAGTGAGAGGACAACTCGGGCATGCCAGGTACCGGGAAAGTGCTTGACAATGGCGCTGGACTTAGACGTTCTGATGTGTTGCACGACCGTACTGTCCATGGTGACTCACACGTTGCTAGGTCATTTTCCTTTTTTTAGAGAAACAAGGCGAGATCGTGATGGTCAATTAATTCTTACCTTTCAGAATAACTTGGTCAGAAAAGTCAAGTAATAAATGACGGTTAAAGGTAATGACTTCAAACGTGGCTAGCTCCTATAGTGTGGGCGATGTTTACAAGTCTCGAAAACGGATTCACCGGCTTATTTACTCTTTATACTCTATTTCTTAATTTAAAGTTGACCAATTTACATAATGTATCTACAAACAAAGTAATAAATATACTTAAAACAAAGTAGGAATTCACAAAATGGATAAAATAATTGCAATATCCAAGATCGGCTACATGCTCTAGTGTTGAATCGGGTATAGCCAGGATGCTTGGTTACAATTCAAAATCCACTACACCATCGCTTGGGGAAAAGTATTATACAGAGCTTGTGGGATTGGAGTGCTAGGGTGTAATTTGAAGCGTCCATTGTGGGGCCATGGCTTGCAAAGAAGGTATTTAACACAAAGAACTTCTTCACTTTTGGTTCACCAGCAAAGTATGTTGCTTCCAGTGGACTGGTTGCTTCTCGATCTTTCTACTCGAGGCATGGCTTTCATTCTTCGTTCTGTTGTGGACCCGCATTGAAGTGGGCAATTGCTTCTCATGACACTTCCAATGGTGCAACCGGTGAAGAAGTTGAGGCAGATTTAGGGAAGAGCACAAACTGATGAGAACTGTAAAGATTCTTAAATATGGATTGGACATGACTACTTACATGGAGATTAAAACTACTTTCACATTTGTTCTACGCTAGCAGAGGATCAATCAAGGCGTCGAATTTTGTGAAGACTTCTATACCAAAAATAATACCAACAGAAATTGATAATTACAACAGACAGTATCTACGTTTAAGCAAAACATTAACTCTCATGATCTAATCTTCACTACTTACTGTGACCGTATAAGCACCACGGCGGCACGACACAACCGCACTCTGATATACCAACCAACACTTTGAAGTCTTGTGCTTCTGTCGTCTTGGTCTAAGCAGTCGAACATAAAAGTAGCAGAAATGAGAGCGTATACCGGACAATCATTTAATCTGAAACCGGCACATCTGCAAGCTGAAGTTCCACAGCTTCTTGGCCAATTCTGCATCTACAGCTTGCGAGCTTGGGTTGGCAATATTACAATTGCCGAAGTATTTACCAGTTATCCCCTGGACTTGAGGGTGCATCGCCACATAACATGTCGTTGCAGCACCCTACATTAACATAGCATGATGTTTTCTTCAGCCATTGAAATGCATAATGTGTTGTACCAAGAAGGCAAAAACAACAACCAAATATGAACCGTCGGGGCTTAGAGCATCTCCACTCCCCCTCCCCCACCCAAGGCCTTTTTTTATCACCGACGCTAAAAAAACGCCCCAGTCGCGCCCACAAAAGCCCACTTTTCGCTGGTTAGGGCTGAATTTGGCACCGGCGGACCCAGGCCGAACCCGGCGCACTGGGGGCGCCGGGGAAACATTTTTGATGCGAAAGCCTGATGGACCCGCCGAGTCAGCGACCAGGCGCGCTCGTCCTCATCGCCTCGGTTTCCCGCGGGGAATTAGGGCATGTTTGGATCATAGCCCTGACGTGCCTGACCAAATTTTTGGTCGTTGACCGGAGCGATGGCACGCATTTGGTTCAGATCCGATTATTTGGCTCGCCCCACCCTCGTCTGCCCTTCCCTTCTATTGTGCAGCCAATAATTTGGCAAGGCGCCGGCGGCCGTTTCCTCCACCCAATTTTTGGCGTGCCATTGATTGGCAGGGCGAGCGTAGGCATAATCCAAACCGCCCCTTAATGCCAAGGCTGCCGCCGGTCAGCCTTCCATTGATTCCTCATGGGCGGCGCAGTGAAGGCGCGCCCTGCCCCATCCCGCCATCCATCTACACGTCTGCTGCCGGCTCGCCGCCCACGCTATAAAAACCGCTCCCCCCTCGCCGGTGGCCGCACAATCCCTCGCCGAAGTCTCTGCCTCCCTCGCCGCCGACGCCCCCCCCCCCTCTCTCCTCCCTCCACGCCTGCAGCCACGAT
>NC_057796.1:299613151-299702208 GCF_018294505.1 Triticum aestivum
CCGCCACCTCCACGAGTGGGAGGCGTACCTCCTCCACGAGGCGAGCTACCCGGCGCCGTCGAACATGCGCGTACCGGGCTCGTGGAGGCTCAGCGCCGGAGGCGTCCCCGTCCCCCCGACGCCGACCACCGCCACGCCGAGATCGCGCGCGTTCAAGCCTCCCTACCGAAGGAGGCGCGGGGCCTTCCAGAGTACGACGCCGGCAACCACGCGTTATGGACGGAGTACTTCCGGCGGCGCCATGAGGAGCGGCTCACCTCCACCAACAACGCGCCGGTACGGGGACGCCACAACGCCGAGGGCTGCCGCCTGTGGTGGGGCGTCCCCGGGCGTACTCTCCACACAGTCCTCAAGCACCTCGAGGGCGGTAACGAGCCGCCGCTCGAGTACTAGGCGCCCCAGGCGACTCCAGTCTCCCACCGGAGCGGCAGCTCTTGGCTGCCGAGGCGCATGACGGGTGGCTCCTCCTCCACCCGCTCCTCCGACGCGGCGCCGCTCGCCCCGTCAAGCTCGAGCCCGTGGAGATGCCGGAGCGTCGGCGCAGCCGTGCCGGCGGCCTCGTCATAAACGAGGGCCGCCGCTAGCCTTCCCCTCCTCTTCACCTGGTCAGGCCGAAGGGGGAGCCGGGGATGCCGCCCGTCGTCGTGAAACAGGAGCACATCGACATGGCCGCCGCCGACGAGACCGCCCTCAAATGGGCGCGGGACGACTATGTCCGAGGAGATGGAGCACCAGCGCCGCGCCCTCGAGGAGATCGCCGCTCGGTGCCGCGGCCGCGACGAGGGCGGCGTCATCATCCTCGAGGACAGCGACGACGAGGCGCCGCCGCCCACCAAGCCCGTCCGCCAAGGCAACCCAGAGTAGGGCTGCAGCAAGGACGGCGGCGGCGTGCAGGACGACGGCGGCGGCGGCGACTACACCGCCTTCTACAATCTCCTCGGCATGTAGAAGGCTCGGGACAGTGGCGGCTGCGGGTGGCGACGTAGTTTTAGGTTAACTAATTTAAAAAAAAAGTCTGGGGCCAACTTGGGGTGGCGAGTGGGAACCCAACCGCCCCACGGCGAAAATAACGTCGGCCCGAGGAGGCACTATTTCAAGTCCGAACGAGTGGAGATGCTCTTAATTACCTGTTCAACGCTTCTACTTATGATTCTCCCAACTGTGTTCATGAGAGCTGCAACACAAAAACATTTAAAAATTTGTTACAACCAGAACTACCAGCACAATTTACCATTCAGAGCTACTTGCACTTCTGTTCCATATTGTGCCGGTAGCTCATAAGACCAATTTCTAGTGATTTGGGAGTTACCGCTCACAATGGTCCTGTTCCTGAAAAGGCTTGTCACGATGACGCCCGGATGGACCGTGTTAGCTGAAATGTTGACCCCTTCATCCTGCTCACAAAATTATTTTTGAACTGTTCTTCATCCATTCATTCAGGCGGCAAAGAATCGACGTACCTTGAGAATCCGGGACAGCTCATTCATGTGGAGAATGTTTGCAAGCTTGGACTGGCCATAAGCAATGAGGCTGTTGAACCTGTAAAGTTGAGAACATGGCCAACAATGTTACTTCCCCAATTTTGCGAGGCCTTGAGATGGTTGGTTTCGTTCATTCAGCTTGGTCTAACTGACAACAGATTGATTACCCTGAAGGATCATGTACTTTGTCGAAGCATATCCCTTGGGGGTAGGTCATGATATGCCCCGAAGATGACACGTTAACGATCCTTCCTTGGACGCCGCTGTCCCGGCACGCGCTCTTCATGTTCTCCAGCAGCAGGTTTGTCAGAAGGAAATGCCCTGCCATGCCATTGGAGTTAACAAGTTGTCCCAACAAGTTGCTCCACTGTGAGCATCAACCTCATAACTCGCAGACCACTCGAAAGAAGAGATGCGCATGAGCGGCGAGCGGACAACTCTAGCCGATTTCGATAGTAGTACCGATGTGGTTCGTGGCGAAGTGCAGCTCCAGGCCGTCGCAGGAACGGTTGCAATCCCTCGCCATGACTCCGGCGTTGTTGCTGCCGAGAAAATGCGAGAGATTAAGCTCCCAGTATGTGCAACCACGGGCAAGATTTCTGTCCATTTCTTAATGCAAATAGAGAGGTCGCTTAGATGCTCTTGTGGATGTTCTTAGTAGTTCTTACATGAGGATGTTGAGGGGCAGGTTGAGGGAGGCGAACTCCGCGGCGAATCTCCCGACGGAAGCCATGGAGCTGAGGTCCAGCTGCAGCACGTCCACCTCCGCGCCGCCGCGGATCTCGGCCTGGATGGCCTCCTTGGCCCTGGCCCCCGCGGAGACGTCGCGGACGGCCATGACGACGCGCACGCCCCGCAGCGCCAGCACGCGCGCCGTCTCCCGCCCGATTCCTCTCGACGCACCTGCAGATCGCGAGCTCGCCGGTGTCAGCTCACGAGGTTGCCATGGCTGCCAAGATTCGACGAGGACAGCATGCTGACAGCTCACCCCGTGAGCGGAAAGTGGAAGAAGGTACCAGTGATGACGGCGACCAAGCCGCGGCCGTCGATGCCGGCGGTGACCTCCTCGGCCGTGGAGGCGCCGGCGAAGCCCGAGGGGCCCTTGCGGTAGAACCACCACATCAGTCGGCCAGCAGGCAGCAGCAACAGCGCAACAAGTTCGGACGGGCTAATGATTCGACTCCGATTCCGACGTTGTAATATCGACATCAAGACGAAATGCATGTGAGCTCAGCACTGCCAAGCTCTATTCTTTATGACTATTGACAGAGATTCCCACAACCCAACGATGGATTCGGAACTGAACTCTACTCGAATTTTTTTGAAGGTCAACTCTACTCGAATTTGGAAACTTTCAGCTGAACATTCAAACTCAAGAGTCCCATCACAAACGTACGTGCGCACGCAAGTAAATGTGCATACATGGTACCAGTTGCATTCGCTGACATCACTACTACTGAGAAATTTTACATGGCCAAAATATTAGGGAAGGGAGAAAAGCAACAAACTACTGGAGTAATAAAACATGCAACGCGGCGTACGCAGCCATCACAGGAACACTGCGACGGCGTATCATCTAGGAATCCTTCTTATCTTCGTCGGCGTGGCCATCGCCGTTGGTGCGCGCCGTGCGGTCGACGCCGTCGTCGCAGTAGTACCTCTGGAGCGCCCTGGGCAGGTAGAAGGGCAGGAGGAAGGCGAACAGGTTGGCGCCCCAGAAGGCCATGTTGGCCAGCGCGAGCACCCTCCCGGCCACCACGCGCCGCTGCGCCACGCCGGGGCCGCCGCGCTTCTCCTCCATCTCCTGCCGGAGCCACTCCCCGGCCGCGAACATCCTGCGGACGCTGTACATGACCGGGACGGCGGCCCGGACGGGGAGCGAGAACCGCCACGGGAAGGCGGCGGTGAGCCCCTCGGTGAAGACCTGCGCGGAGAGCAGGAACGCGTGCGGGGCCGCGGCGGCGATCCCCGTGGTGTCCCCGGAGCGGAGGCCGTCGAGGATGTAGAGCGCCGGGAGCGCGGCGCCGACGAGGAAGCCGCCCACGGTGTGCGCGGCGAGGAGGAGGCGCGCGGGGCCGAGGAAGACGGGCGTGGACGGGTTGGGCTTCCCGGGGCGCTGCGGGAAGGCGAGCGACGCGAGGAGGAGGAGGTAGGGGAGGAGCAGCACGGCGAAGGCGATCTCCGAGAGCGGCACGGTGGTGGAGAAGGCCAGCACGGCGGCGGCGCCCAGCGTGTTGAGCTGCTTGATGGAGAAGAGGTAGTAGTGGTGGTGCGGGCGCGCCGTCGGCGAGGTGGGCTCCGGGTGCAGCGGCGGCGGCGGCTGCCCCATCGACGGCAGCATGATGCCGCCCCCCGCCGTCGGGCCCACGCCGCCGGACATCGGCGGTGAACGGAGAGCTGTCGCGGCGTTGGTCGGCCGGTCGGTAGGTTGCGAGCGTGCGGTACGAGGTGGCGGTGGCAGCGTTGGCGAGAGAGTGAGTGAGCGGTTTCCCCGGTGCAGGAGGCGGGGGGAAAGCTTAAGGCGAGCGGTGGATGGGGTGCGTGGCGCGCTCTGGTGCTCGGCTCGCCATGGCGCGCCGCGTGTGGAGGCGCTTCGGATTATCTTACTGGCCTCGGAGCCTGCGAGGAACAGCGCAGCTCGGGTGAGGCTACGTGTTCCCGGCGTGTCCTTCACGGACTTGCACGGAGGACCGAAAGGTGCGTGCTCGGTGCAAGGAACTTTCTCGAAACAAGGTGATTCGAGGTTTAGACTTTAGAACCAAGTAGGCACTCCACTTGTACTGGAGCAGATGATAGATGATTCGGAAAGCAAAAGAAGAGTACGTAGATGATTCCCAAAAGGAGAGGATGATATATATAGCTCTCTACAGATGGCGCTTGCTTCGAACGAAATTAGGCTGGTTGAGCTGGGATGCTGGATAAGCGGATTCTGATGCTTCCTTTTTCCTTCCTCAAATGTTGCACTGACGCTCGTTCTCCGTACCATTTTCTTCTGTATCCAAAAGGACCATCATCATGTTTCAAATGTTACAGGTTACGATTTGCAAGGTTTGTGAGAGTAGGATCTAGTACTTGATAAAGTTCACAGCAACAAATACACTTCGCTAGAGCACCTCACGGGTTCATCCCAAATAGGTGTGCTCGACAAACAAATAATACGCTACATGTGATTCAGGTACGCCCGTCTCAGCTACAAGACTGGTGACTGACTTCCGGCCGGGTCAAGGAGGCTACACGCACACAAGCTGCAGCAAAGCCTTCCAGTACCTGGAGCAAGACGGGTTCTGGTGTATCGCCCTCAGAAGCCACGCCCCGGGACTCTGCATCGTCTCCACCAGTTGCAGTTTCTTCTGCTGAGGACCTACCGCAGTCGACTGGCTCGCCAGCAGGTGCATTTGGAAGTAGAGCTCAGCAGGCCGCAGTTCTGCGCGAATCGAAACCAGGAAACAATCAGATAAAATGAAATGAACGTTTTATCTGAGTAGTGCTCTTTGGAGCTCTGAGCTTCAGTTTCAGACCTGGGGGCCAAGAGAACCACTCGAGGCGAAGGTTCTTCTCCCACTTGGCTTTGGAGCCGAGGCTGCCTTCTGCTTGGGCCAGTAGGAGTGATATGATGGGTACGGCAGCTTGAGACTTCTGCTGTGCCTTTCTGAGGCTCGAAGCTGCGCGGGTTATATACTGAGGAGCTGCATACCTACGGGCAATCTCCATATGCATAGCTCCTGCCAGGGTGATTTTGATTCAGTATACGGTGAGAACATAGAAAGAAGCAAACTCATCTAACTAATGTTGGTCCCACTCGCTATCGCCCCTTCTAAGTTTCTTAAGGAGATTGCGGGATACTGTGATCATGATGTCTACTGGAGATAACAGAACAATCGAGTAGAAAATTCAACTCCACATAAGAAATAACCAAAAAATGTTTCAGGGAAAACTGACAATTAAAATAAGCCAACCAACAAACAGAACAAACAACAAACTGGCTTACCATTGAGGAATAAGATGCAGCTATCAGCATCCTTTTCAGCACATGCTTGTGCAAGAGCTTTTTCAGCACTTGCAAAGTCCTCATCCCGCATAAAACACTGAGCACATGCTAGATTGAAAAGAGCAGCCCATTTTGATGGGAAGCTACCATTCCTTTCAATGCATTCTTTCAGATTTATCTCTATTTCATCAGAGCCACGGTTCACTAAACATAAAGATTCAAGTTGCTTGAGCGTTACCCAGCCAACCTCAGTATTCGTGCGGTTCTGCAAGCATTTCATGTATTCCTTCCTGGAGTTCGAAAGATCGCCTTGCACCACATAAGCCCGACACAGTTGCAAGTGTGCAAAGAAAGTATCCACACTCGGAGGAGCAACTCTTAGAGCATCTGTAACTTGAGCGATGCCGTTTTCATAGTCATCAGATTGCAAACTAACCTCTGAAGACAAAAGAAGTAGCAAGTACTTCTCATAAAGGATGAGTTTATGCTCTTGTGAATTGCTACTGCTGGACATAATTTGTAAAACCAGCCTCTTCAAAGTGGCACAAATATGTTTGGGGTACTTCTCTTCACGTGCTTTCTGGAAAATAGCAAGCACAAGCAAGTAGCGTGCATCTTGGTTCCATGGTTCTTGATGGACCAACCTTCAAATGAAGTTACATCTTAGTTTGCCAACCAAAGCCAAGTAAGTATAATGTTGTCAATGTCGTAAGTTGGAAAAAAAAACATACCTTTGCAGGTTGCATATTCCATTGTATTGGCTTAGGTACTGGTCTTCACATGTTGGGAATGAGAACTTTGGATAAGAGGTGCAGGTAGCATAGCAAGACATTGTTGCACAAGCTTGAATTTGATGCGGAGACCTTAGGCCCCTATTGGATGTGTGCCCATGGGACAACGAAGTAACCCTTACTGCTTTGTGAGAAGCAGTCCAATCTCCGCTCGACAGCAGCAGAGATCCAAGATGGTTTCTGCAGCATGCAACGAAAGGCAACATTATGATCGATATAGTCATAGTCATGGTTTATTGTTCCAGGGAAGATGTTACCTTACTAAACTGCAGTCAGGATACATGTGTAGAACCTTTTTCAGGTAAGACAAACCACCCTCGGCCCCTAAACAGTTGTTTGATTCCCCACCAATCTACAAGTGAAATTTAATCTATATTATTACAACTAGCATACAACCAAAAAAGGAAGAAAAAAAATCCACCTAGTACCAAAAAAAATTAGGGTACTTACTGCCTTCCCCAGAGCAATATTTGAGTGGACTTCACTCATCACGTCATAGGATGTAAGTCTAGGAGGCGTACTCAAGTGAGGTAACTGAAAACGCTTGCTTGGCTGCAAAGCATCTAATGCAGAGATGATGAATTTCAACTCTCTGTTATAACTGGGTTGACCAGGGAGTGTATGAATGACCGAAGCTGCAGAATCCTTCCCAGCTATGTTGTATGCTAAGGTGCATATGAATCCCAATGCCCCAGTTGCGCTCTCCTGCTTCATATTAGATAAGTTTTCAGCCAAGTTTCGTGATATAGAAAGAGCTTCATCATGCCGTCCAAGTTTCCACAATGCAAGAGCATATACTTGCAATCCATCAACGTTCAGCAGTCCTAGAAATTTGAGATGACTTGTTAGTGTGTATGTTGTATATAGCATGTGCAAAATAAATTGATATAATAATAATATAATATGCTTGTCATGCATGTTTGTTCAATTCATAAGAAAAATAGGAAATATAAGCCTTCAGTTGCTTGAAGTGGAAACTAAACAGACCTTGTGTTTTCAACTCTTCGCACTCGCGCACTGCATCAGTTGCAAGACCAGCCTGCGGTCAATGTGATGATTTTAATTAAAGAAATGGAAGTGCTTATGGGGAATTAAAGGGATAAACACCTAACTATAAGATTCATAAGTACCACACTAGGAACAGCAAGCTTATTACAGATACACAAGTCACAGTACACAACATTTTTTTAGATTTACAGTAAACAGCATGATTTAAGCTTCTTGCTCTGAAATAAATAATTCTATCAAACCATATGATAGTATTCTTACCTTACATAGTGACCGAGCAAGATTCACTGAAACATCAACAAAAGGATATCTATTGTCCAACTTGGATCTGCGCATCATGCCTAAAGCAAATTTCGCATGTTGGTAAGACGTGATTGCAGATTGAAAATCTGATCGCACTTCAGAGACCAAGCCATTTATATTGTGTGATTCTGGGTAATGAGGCGCTCGCTGAACAGCCTGTCTTACAGCCATTAGTACCTACACAACATAAAGCATTGCCTAAGAAAGATTACATATACATAACCTGGTGCTCTAAATACCCAAACCCAAGCACTAAGTTATGTAGGCATAGGTATAAACATGTGCCTAGTGAAACCATCTGCAGCACTAACTTGGTGACAATGCCAACAATTCAACAACACTATGATGTAAAGATGAGACCATATAATAACTGCCACCAGGTTAAACGGGCTGCTTTAAAAAAACATCACTTCATTTGGAGCATGAAGTGGCCAATATTTACTTCGAAATTAACTTTCAACAACACCAGAAAATGAAATTGAACATACCTGAGGTGACATAAGTTCACCGGAACGAGCTGCAATTGTTCCAAGGCCAATCTGGAACTCTGGCAGCTATGCAAATATGACATGAGAATGAGATAAAACTAAAGTAAGGAAATAACTAAGCAAAAACTCAGTAAATTGTACATACAGGTAGTATCTGCACAGCTCTCAAGCAACTTTCATAAGACTCGTTTACTGCACCAGCCCTTTAAGATCATGCCAAAGATTAAATCAGTGTAAGCAAAAACTGAGTGCAGTAGTATAGGGGCCTTTTTGACTTTCAGCGAAAGATGTAGGGGGTCGTTACCTAGATTGGTGATCGTTTTCTGCCGACATTCCAGCCCATGGCAAGGCCAACGATGGATCAATGCTTCGAGCTCGATCAAATGCTTGTCTTGCCAATTGCTTGTGACCTGATTGTCTGTAAATCTGAAGGTCCAACTATTAGTTACCTTCCTACTAGTAAAAAGAGTCAAACAGGCAACCAATAACTGCATAAATAGCAGTACCTTTCCAAGGTATGCCCAAGCTTCAGAGAGAGACGTATCCAACTGCAGTGCCCTGATAAGAGAATGCTGCTTTAAAGCCTGATTACTTGAGACTGAACCCAATGTAACCCAGAAATCCTTATTAACTGGTTCCAGCATCAAACCACCCAATGACATTTTTTCTGGAAGCTCCCTGTTGTACAGAAAACATAGTGTGTCATCAGAAATCTCCCAAACAAAGCTAGCATCTGATGAGCAAAGAAGTTTACCAAACAATGGGATCTACAGAGTTATTCTCCTCCATGGTACAAATGAGATCAAGACAAATAGCAGTATCAATGTGAATATTAGCTTCCCAAGGAGTGAGGTGCAAAGCTCGTTGATATGAGAGTTTTGCACTATTTGCAGCTGACAAACATGTATTTCTCCACTGAAGGACGGAAGCTTTGAAATTTTGTTCATCCATGCCCCTCTTAATATGCCTATCCTCCCACGGAAAACACCTTGCAAGTGCGAGCTGACATAAAATGTGAGACATATGATTGAATACTTCAAGTTATAAGGTGCCAAGTAAATTTAAGTGATCAATTAATGGTAATAGAGGTACCTGAGTATCTGCATGCAATTTCCAAACACAGGAAAGGTTTCCAGCCAAGGAAGTGCAAACTTTAGCAGTTTCTGATGCTTCCTACATTAAACAACACTCAGGTGATACATGGACATGAAATGCTATTGATTCAGAACAAAGTATCATATACCAAAATACCTTCAGCAGATTAGCTGCCCAGGTAAAGGCCCCAATAGTTACACAATGCTTTGACCACGCAAGCAATGCCGAGGCAAGTCCAAAGTATGCAGAATGATTATGAGGAGCCATCTCCACGGCAGAACGGAACTGTTCGACTCCCTAATATTGTGTAAAGTACAATATCACAGAAGTTATTACCGGTAGCAGCAGCAGAGTCATAGATGCTTAAATTGGTCTTTGCTAATCAAAACCCATAGGTATCCAACACAACTGAAGGTTCATTAGCTGAAAAAACTTCCTACCTTTCTGAAATAGCCAAGCATTAGCTGGATGTTTCCACTTTCGATCAAAGCAAAGACCCGGGAACTATCAAGTTCAATAGCTCGCCCATATGACTGCCAACCAAAACTGAAGTAAGCATATTCAGAAGACTCACTACAACACTAAATTGTTTATGATTGTCGAAAGTGAAAACAGCACACCTTTACTGCAGCAGTAAACATGCCCAAACGGTGGTAAGCCAGACCAAGTGCCTAATACCAAATATGGAATGTTAAACCAAATACATTGTAAAGACAGAACGAACGTATGACTTGGGTTTCATCAACTTTGACAAGGAAATATAAGGAAATAAAACACGCACCTCCCATAAATCCGCACATGTTGGGTAACCTCGTATTGAGTGTTGAAGGCTCTGTATAGCATCTGACCACTTCTTTTGATGAACCTAAATTTGCCATATCGTGTCAATACTTACCATGGATATGTTCCGTTATGCAGTTTACAGAAAAGATAATCACAAGAAAACTGTTAACAAATTATACACACAAGCTTAACCTTATCAGTTTAAAGTATAAACAAAGAACATTCGTAGCTCCTTGATTCAAGAAAACAAAACAACGCAATTGTTAAAGCCTAGAAAGGGCTGTAAGCCTAGTCATTGAAGGATAGACAGGCATAACAAGATCTGAAATATCTCTAGGGTCGGAACGAAAAAGGGGTTGAGCACCAGGAAGGAACAGTCACCCAAAGGGCCAGACTGCCAAATGACCTGGGGAGAACCCTCTGAACTGGTCAATTAAAACGAGCAGGTGACGCATGTGAAGCAGGCTCCCAAAAGGCATCAGAACATTTGATATTTTTATGATAAGCGCATTTCAGACGACTGTTTTACTGCTGCTTAGGAACTTGTTTTGTTTTATACTTCTATTGACGCAGCAGCGCAAATTTTTTTTAGAAAAGGTGAAAAGGACAAGCCAGTACCCCATTGTTTTACTCTATGTACCTTGGTAAGCCAGTATGGAAGTATGCACTGCCCACATGTCTTTGCAGTGATGTACTGATGTCCACTAGAGGCACAATTGACTCTTCAACTTCCTCTCTATCAGTATTGCATAGTTGGCACCAACTCTGAGCTGCCCTTTCCTAGAATCAGCCACCTCGACTTTACAGCTTATACTGTGCCTTCAATTCACTTCAGCAAAACCAACTGGTGTGCTAACTAGGTTCAATTGCCCCATGGCAGTACTTAAGATTTCAGACCAAACATAAAACGAGGGTTCTATTTACTCTTTAGTTCCACCATTTGTAATCTCCTGATGTATTGACCATCTATAGTTTTATGAATCTGCCTATGCACATTATTTTTGCTCTTAGTTTAGTATCTATCTATATAGTGTACTGTGTAAGAGTAAATATGGATATTGTGCGTTGACAATGGCACGATGCTACATCCAATGGTCAAGATCGGGCAAATCCTGATGTTTAAAACCCTTGGAACAAACCCTTAGTACACCAGATCATGTCACGTTGTATTTCAGGATGGTAGTTACACAGAACATTCACCAGCAGGAGGCACTACTGTTTGGATTATATCGGCCCATACTTGCATAGAGATTAGGGATTTCAGTATCACTGTGCACAGATGGGGCTAATTAAACATACTTGTATATATAAAACATACTGATGCATATTTATTTTTTACCATATTTCTAATCATAAAAACGCTACGTGAAGTCACGTGTATTTTGCCTATAATAAAATTGAGGAATATAACACACACAGCAACAAGTAACAACAAACATTACTTGCAGAGTTGTACATCACCTATTCAGCAATAAGTACCAAACTTAATCCTGAATGACCTATTGCTGGTGGATTTTGCTTATCAGCAGTATGGATTTTGCTTATCGGCAGTATGTACTCCGTATTCGATTATCCCTCACTGTACATGAGATGAAAATCTGTACCATAAAAGGAAAATTTAAACCAGCAGTACTGAGGAGTGATCCCTGGTCGAACAGTTGACTCATTGAACCAAGACCTTAAGCAGTTTGATGACCAGGCTGATTATACCTTAACTAAACCTATACAGCATACCTAAGAAACTACTGCAACAAGGTCATTGCGATGGTTCCTACTGATGTAGTTCCTGCTAAACATCTTCTGTTATTATCAGATAATTTCATTATGCTATCACACCTACAAACCTCGTCGCTGATTTATAGAAACATATTAACAGAGAAAAAGATTATTAAAAATTCTTGCTTCCCTATCTAATCTCTACAGGACAAAGGCCTGAAGTTCTCTATAACTAATGCCTATTGGCTTAGCTTCCATAGACTCAAAATTAGGAGGTTCCGGCCCAATTCAAATGTATCCACTCAATCGAAATGAATCCTTCAAATTTGCTCATGATGTTGCCATGATCACTTCATCAAGCAATAGAAAATGAGTAAAAGCAGCTGTCACTCGAGTGCACCTGCAAGTAGCCGAGTCTCCGGAAGGCCCAAAACGCGCGCGGTGACTTGCCGGCAGCCTCCTTGCACACGGCGAGCTCCAGGCTCTCCTTCCCCTCCGCGTCAAGCAAATCGCAGAGCGCCTCCTGCACTCACCAGCCAGCAGACAGAAACAGGCCGCATCAAAAACACCACCGCGAGCAAACCAACCAACCAACAAACGACTTCAATGCACACACCCCGGACTCGGCGTCGTCGGGGTCGAGCGCCACGGCCCGCTCGAAGCACCTGGCGGCGCGCTGCGCGTCGCCGGCGCGGGCGTAGTGGTGGCCGAGGGAGCGGAAGGGCCCGCCGTCGTTGGGGTTCAGCTTGGCGGCCGCGAGGAGGCGCTCGGCCTCCTCCTCCGCGCCCTGCTTCGCCGCGGGGGCGGACATGGGGGCCGGCGGGTGGGCGGGCAGAGCTGAACCCTCGGAATCTCGTGCTGCGGTGCTGCTGGTACTCCGCCGAGCAGCAGACGAATCAGCGGCAGACTGGGTGGGCTTGAAGGATGAATGAATCCGAGTTAGTGGAGCGGAGGAGGAGGAGGAGGCTGAGGGAGGGATTCTCTTCGGGGCGGTGGTGCTCCGGTGGAGGGCGGAGAGGGTTAGATGGATGGCCCCATCGGAGGGGAGGAGGGAAAGTAAAAGCACTGTTGGAACTTGGGCCAGGAACTTTAGGCCCAGGTCAACCGAACGATGGCCCGCTGGACATATGATGTGTGGACAGAGTTCTTCAAAAGGAAGTGATAATTCTCAAAAGAAAAAAAAGGAAGTGATGTGTTTCCCAAAAAAAAGGAAGTGATGTAACCCTGAAAAAAGTGATGTGTGAATAGAGTAATTATTTGAGGGAGCTATACTTTGCCAACCTTAACTTTTGTTTAGGGCTGATGTAACAACTTACGTCATCTCTAGCCCATCCAAGAGTTAAGTATCGAGACAAATATATGCTAACCCAACAAGTCAAAATTTAACGAAAAGGGAAAGAAGAGCAAATGAAAACACGATAAACGCCAAAGTTCTTAAGTATCTTTCAGGAGGAAGCAAAAAAATCAAAGAAAGAAGAAAAGAGTAGGCCTTGCGGATATGCTAAGATTACACCTATCTTTATATGATCCGAAACCATTTCATTTTCTTAATTTCTCACAGTAGTTCCCTTCCATCAAAACCAGTAAATGTGAGCCATCGCTGGTAATCTTTTGTGCCATATATAGTGCTACCATCTAAAATATATATATAGTTCTACCAATTGTCAGAGTTCCTCAATGCCAATGTGGGACAGGACCAACACTAACAAATTAATGATCAAATGATAATCACGATGGATCTTTTTTTCCAGAGAGCATGCAATGAACTAAGCCAAACTGGTATATTCATGTTCAATTGATGGCACAGTTACATAAATCATTTGAGAAGCTACAGGCATATGCATCATAATGTGTATGGAAAAATCATAATACAAATATCATTGATATACACCCAATAAATTAACTACCACATTCAGCATACAATCAAAATGGGCTAAAAGGTTTTTGTTTTTTGTTTCTTGAGAAAAAGGCAACCAAACATGGTTAAGCCACCCACACAATTTGTCTTCTATTTTCTCCTTGTGCTAACTCCATCGACCATATGTCTATCAAATGTGGCGAGATTTTGTCTAAAATAGCCGTATGGTTGAGAGAAACTTGGTGTTTTTGTTTCAAGTTTAATTTTTTGATTCAAAATTCAACCTGCACAAAAAATGCAGCAAATCGATAATAATCCAGCGATGATTTTGATCAAATTGTAGCTAAAACTGACGTATGATGCGAGAGAAATCTGGTGTGTCAAACTTCTGCCCCGCCCCGAGTATTCATTGATTTATCTTCCCTTTTAGGAGCAGATGCTACACGTACAGGGATAATCATATGGTCTGATTTTATAGGGTTAGCTACTATAAATTTATTCTATAACAAAATTGGCCCTAAGTCAAAGGATCATTGGCCTTTTATTTGATTCTCTGTCGACTCACTCGTGCTACTTCGGGGGAAACCCTAAGATCTGGTAATCCAGATCGGACGATGGCGGTACTGCGGTGTCGTTCCTCTCTTGGGAGCATCATTTATGGAGCAGCGCGGGAAGACAGAGGCAGGAGGTGGAGCGGCTAAGTCTTGCACGGAGCTTCGGTGGAGATGCCAAGTCATGCTTGGCCGACAGGTGCTACGCTGTGTCATGCCTGGTCAGCAGGTGCTACGCACGACAGATCTTCCAGAGTCTTCGCGTGTGGATGGACGCGCGCAGGGCGGTGGCTCCGTTGGGCGCCGTGGTGGCGTCGGCGGATGTCTGGACTAGCAAGGATGATGCGGATCTCTATCCTGAAGATGGGTCAGTGATACGATGATGATGGCGGCTTCTAAAACGTGTGCATGTGGTGTGCGCCTTTGATCTGCTGCATCGGTTGTTGATTCAGATAAGTTATGTGGATGGATCGGCAACGACACCGGTTTTAGATATGGAGGGTGAGAGCACTCCACGTTATCGAGTCTGTAGGTGTGAGTGATGGCTTCGGGTGGCTTGATGTATATTTTTGTCAGACATTTGTGGAATAACTTATAAAGATGGATGTATACGTCCATTGATGCAGAGGCCGGGGTCTAACCTCTTTTTTTTAAAGTTACTTTATAATTAACAAGTCTGCCCTTTTCGCACGAGTTCTTCATTGGATTTGTTTAACTGAACTGAAAATTCCAGGTCAGCTATTATACCCTTTTAAATCCTTTGAACAAACAGCCTTTGCCATTTCTTCATCACTATAGAAAAAGAAGAGATGCAGTGTATGGCACAACCCCAGTTGCACGAACAGACCAGGCAGGAGTTCAGGTTCAGTGTATGTTGCTCAGATTCCCGGCATCTTTTAGCTCCCGCCATGTAAGATTCCGGTCGATCGGAATTGGAAACCCGGCGACTAATCCGTGGAACGCATTTGTTTACGTGATCACGGAAGGAGCAAGGCCGAGCTCTTCACAACCGAGGCTTGGATCGAGTTGACCAATGGCTCCGTCGCGAGGCTAGCTATACTTGCAGCACGTCGCTGTCGCGCACTGCTGTGCTGCCCCGTCTGGCTTTCTCCTCCCACGGCGACGCGCCACCGTCCCAAAAGTCGCCTACTCATGCTACAAGGCTACGAGCACATAGCTGTTGCCGCCCGCCCTCAGCCGCGCGAGACATCGAGCTCCACGCACGTACGGGGCGATCGAGGAGGATCGGCTGGCTAGCTCGGGCGGAGACGACCGGTCGATGGAGGCTGCGGCGGCGGCGGCGGAGGAGGAGGAGAAGGTGTTCGTCGCGGTGCCGGCGGAGCCCAGGGCGGGGCAGTCGACGCTGGCGTGGGCTCTCCGCCATCTCCACGGCGGCGCCGCCACCACCATCGTCGTCATGCACGTGCATGTCCCGGCGCAGATGATCCCCATCAGTACGTGCGTTCCTTCCTCGCCACATCGTCGAACTCTGCTCTCTTAGCTACTGCGGGTCTCATCCATCACATGTTTGGTCCTGTCCTAAAATCTCAGTGGGGGTCAAGTTCCACGCCGATAAGCTGAGCCCGGAGCCGGTGCGCGTGTTCAGAAGGGCGGAGCGTGAGAGGGCCGACGAGATGCTGGACGACTACATCCACCAGTGCTCGCAAATCAAGGTGCCATTCTCGAAATAAAAGAACTTCCCTTCTTCTCAACAATTTACACAGTGTCTGCAAATTCCAGGTGAAATGCGAGAAGCTGGTGGTCGGGAAGGAAGACGCCGCGTCCGGTCTTGTCGAGCTCATTCGGCTCCATGGAATCACCAAGCTAGTGATCGCAGCCGCCGCGGACAGGCACTACTCGAGGTATGATATCTGTCGGGGCAGAACTCTGTTTCTTGCACATACAGACATGCTCTGTATTTTATTTTATTTTAATAAAATTTTGGGTAGGGACAGGGAGCTCTGAAACATTTAAACTTCCACGTTTATGATTTTTCATATCCGGTTTCAGAAAGCTCGACAAGCCTGTGTCCAAGACAGCGACAGAAATAATGCAGAGAGCTGATCCATCATGCAAGATCTGGTTCGTCTGCAAGGAGCAGTTAGTCTGTACCAGGTAAACATTTTCATCTGATTTAGCAGCTTTCCGATTTCTCTTTTTCTTTTTTTTTTGCGAAGAAGCTTTCCGATTTCTCATGGCTAATGGATTATGGATAGCAGAGTTCCAAAAATCTCTGACTCTCCAACGAAATTTATTTCAGCAAACTGACTCAGGTATCCATTGCAGGGACAAGGAAGTACAAATTGCACCATCAACTGTTGCTGCACCTTTGCTCCCTAATCTTGGCCATGAAGTTCTGGATTTGCAATCTCCCCAGGAAGAGGTGCATCAGATCATGCAACCACACCTTCTAATTTCCTTTTTTTTTTGCGGGGCACACCTTCTAATTTCCAACACTCTTTTTTTTGTTTTGTTTTTTTGCAAAAATGGCGGGATTCATCATTGTGCTTCTTAATTCTTTATTTCGTCTAACCTTTGCAGGGTGACACCGAGATGGAACCGAGTTTCGACGATGAACTCGAAGAGGCACGCAAAGCAGTCGAGGAGCTGATGAGAAGAGCTCTGAAGGAATCCTGCAGGCGCCAAAAGGCAGAAGAAGAAACAGCCGCATCTCTCCACAAAGTACAACCGGACCGGAATTGGATATGAGCTTCAGTGCAAGACAAGGCAAAATTAAGCCTGCATTGTACTGGTATTTTCTTCGGAGCTTGATCGGAACTGTGAACCTTGCAGGCGCAAGAACACGAGGAGCTGTACCTTGAGGAGGTGAAGAAGAGGGAGGAGCTCGAAGCAGCTCTGGCGAGAGCAGACGGAGAAATCGCGCGGCTACGACAGGCAATCCAGCAAAAACACGACCGGGGAGGCAGTCACGGCGAGATCGATGCTTGAACAGCACATCGTCGTCACGGGCGACGATGCGACGAAATCCAACTTTGGCGCCGCGGCCGCAGCCGGGCGATTTTAGAGCAGCGGCGGGGTAACCCGGCGGAGCCTTTTCCGTGGTGAAGGGTGATGCAATGCCGCAATGGTGGAAGAGAGCTGGAGGCACCGCCCAGCAAGAGGGCTGGGAAGGTGCCCGATGAGACGGGGTTCGCCTAGAGTGCCGGTGCGGTCAGCCGCTGGCTCGCGCGCTCTGGGTTTTGCGCCGTGGCAGTGCTCTGTTTCCTTGTGATTCGAATGCAGCAGAGGCGGTATCGTGCGTGACGTACCAAATTTGTCGTCACTGTACTAATTTGGGTACCTGCTAGCAAGTACTTCCTCCTTAAAAAAATATAAGAGCGTTCGTGATCTCTTATATTTAGGAAAACGTTTCAGGTCGGAGCGCCGGCCGAGCGCTCCACCGGATGCGTGTGGGACGTGGGATTGAATTTGATCCAACGACCACGAGGTATCTGCTGTAGGTCCACGGGGCAGCCCCACTCTCCCTTATCTTCTTTTGCTCTGCCTTATCTTCTCCCACGATGAATTTCTTTCAAATCCTTTCTCTCATCCACCTCAAAATCCATCTCTCTCTTGCTCCCTCACAAAATCCGACGAGCTCCGGCCGGCCGTTCTCCTCTTTCCTCTTGGATCCCCATCCCCCTCCGGCGACGAGCTCCACACACGCCGCAGCCGCTGCATCCCCATCGGCTTTCTCCCCTGGCAGTACATACGGCTGCAGCTCGCACTGCTGCAAGGGGGCGGGGCCGAGAAGGAGCGGAGTCGCTGTTGTGAGGTTGCTGCTGCTAGCCATCAACGCCATGGCCGCCGCCTCCCCCTCATATGGTCGTGGTCGTGGCGCTGGAGCAGGCGGTGGAAACGATGGCCTCCGGTGCTACAACCGGTGAGTCTTTTTGCTGGAACCGGCCGACAAAAAAGCTTCAACCACACTGACCAGTGCTGGAACCAGGCAATCGTCGAGTAGTTTTTGCTGCCACCTCCTTTCTTTGCTACAAATGGCATGATTTTTTGCTGGATCCGTCGAGAAATTTTGTTGCGACCATCGGCGGCGATGCATGTTTTTGCTACAACCAGCACGACGATGCGCTGGTGTTTTTTGCTTTGAGATTGTTTTGCTGGAACCAGTGTTTTCTTTTGCTGGAACTGGCTAATGTGTTTGATACAATCGATCATCGGAGTTTTTTGCTGCTGGGATTTTTGCTGGAACCACTATTAAGTTTTGCTGGAAGTGGCAAATATTTTTGTTTCAACGGAGTACCGAAGTTTTTTGTTACTTTAGATTTTTTTTGCTGGAGATGACGGTGCAAGTCGACGACGGCAGCGAGCCGGAGACGAGGACGTCGGGATGCTGCAACCATGGTGATGGCGCTCTGGACCCTTCTTGTTCGAGCTGCAACCATGGTGAGTGGAGGCAGCCAAGGCGAGCACAGTGGCATGGGTCGCCGGCGAGCGCGGATGGCCGGCGTGGTGGCACAAGTCACCGGCAAGCTCGGGTAGCCGAGGACAAGCGAGGCGGCCGGCGAGCTTGCACGGAGTGGGGCATGCGCGCACGCTCACTTTTTCCTGATCTGCTTTTTCCTATGTGTGTTGACTTTATGGGGACGAAGTTAATTTTAATCTGACGGTTGAAAAATACTCTATCGAACGTACACGCAGCGACCGGCCCAAAAGTTGGCCGGTCCGCCGGCGCCTATCAGCGCCCTTATATTTGTTCACAGAGGGAGTACAGCATATACTCACCAGAAACGCTAAAAGCTGAGAGGGCAGAGATAGGTGCAGTTTTACTGTTTAGCGTTGGAGGACAGGAATTAGGTGCATTTTCATCAATGTCCTAAAATGTTGTTGTTTCTATGGAAACCAAAATTAAGATACACTCCTACGATTGACTAGTACTGAATTTTTTTTCTTCGTATATTACCTCATTACCTTCAAGATTTAAGCACATTATAATCTCTTTCCTTGTTTCTAGAAGCAAGAAGTCATACCCAAGCCTCTATTGCAGGCAAGGTTTTTGCCCCAACATTCACCCACTTGTGTGAAAGTGACCCATGGTGAATTGTGTACATGGCACGTGCCCTTTTTTTGGTATGTGGATGTGTACAAATGTCTTGTGTATTTAGAAATTTGATGCAAATTTTTTGAACGGGTGTGGCGATTGCTTTGGTTCGCTTAGCATTTTTTGGCTGCATGTGGGCCAGGCTGATGTGATTGTTCTTGGCCCGTTGACCTGGTTGTCTAGCGTTCCTTCCGTGGGCTTCCTTTCTTATCTGGCTTGCACGTGCCTCCTGATCGAGTTGTGGTGTCGTGCATCCGTGTATTCGGTTCTCGGTGCCGTTTTCCAGTCAAAAAAGGGTGCCGCTTCGATCGCGTAATCTAGACGCTCCTCGTGTTTTTGATCGGTGCCGCTTCCATCGTTTGATCTAGAGTCTGCTGTTAGTTTCTGGTTCGCGCCGCTGTCGTCGTCTAATCTCGAAACCTCGCCGTCTATCGCCACGTTACGAGGTTATAAATAGACCGTCCTTCTTGCCATATTATTGTAGTAGGTCTTCTTCGGTCTCACGTATATTGTCTCCATGGTATCTCTTTCTTTCTATTGTAATGGACCGCGGCGTCCGGGTCGGCCTCCTCGTTCCCGGGGGGCTGTGGTTGGCCGGCGCGGTGGTTGGGGCCGTTCTGCTGTATCGCCGTTGTGTCGGCTCGGCCCGTATGTATGGAGCATGCTCCGGCGTTTGATGATCATGCATGTAGTCTGCGGCCGGCTCATGGGATGCCAGAGCGAGCGCCCCGGCAAGCGGCGCCACTCGTGCGGCAACATCTGCGCCTACGTCCGGTGCTCCCCGATGGACGGCGGCGTCTGCTCCGCCGGGTCCAGTACGTCTATAACCAGCACGGCTGCCAGAGCTGCGTAGCCTACTACGAGGCCGTGACCACGAGAGCATGTGCCCACACGTGCCTTGCTCCTGCACGGGGTCCGGCATGCCTCCATCGGTTCGCTGCCGCCGCCGCTGAAGTCAGCCGCCAGGAGCGGCGCCTCCGGATCTCCGTCGCCCGCGACTTTTCCTTGTAGTGTCTCGCCTCCGCCGCTGTGCCGCATCGAGCTAGCCAGAATCGGCATCGTGGGCATCAGCCCCTTCTCAAGCCGTGCATCGTGGCCATACCCCGCACGTGGCTCCTGCGGCAACAGCGCGAGGTGGCAGCGACCTGCGTGCATGTAGAGCGGCGGTGGCGGCACACGCTCATCATGCGGGGAAGATGTCCTTCGCACCTGGCGGCTAGCCGGGCATCACCGCATCCGGGGTGATGGAGCAAACATCGCCGCCCATTACGAACACCGGTATGGCAGCCATTCCGCGTTGGGTGGAGGAGGTCGGAACAAACGCTAGCACACCAGCCAAGTTATGGCTACAACCACGGCAGCGTCGATGCAATCCAGAACCTCTCGCCTTCAACTGGAGTATCCTGCGGAAGACGCGGTGCTCGATGTTTGTTCCCTAGCTACCCGGTGTTTGTTCCCTGCTTCACAGGTACCGTGGCTTCTAAAAGTCTAAAACAGGTCGGGTTTCTTTCTTTGTGTTCTTTCGCAAGATTTGATGTGTTTCTTTCTCTGTGTTCTTCCGCAAGATTTGACATCATGATTTAACTAGTCGAAAGCAAAAACTGTTGATGTTAGAACCATGTGGCCACCCCATGCAAAACTCACTCACTCACGTAGGCACCTCGCCTCTCAATCCCATGCACATGCACGTGGTCACATCACTGTAATTCACGCCCAATCAAAGCATGCACCCATCAGCGACAAAATGAAAGCAAACAGATCCCATGCCGCCCCATGAAGAACGTAGTTTGACAAAACAAACCGCGAAAGAAAGTGCTACGGCCACACATATCGTGTACCAGCACTTGGGCATTCTGTTCATGGAAAAACTGTTTTTTAAGTTTTTTTGAAGAGAATTCAAAAGGAAAATATACACCGTTATCCTTTTTTAGTGGATACCTTTACCTTTTCTAATTTGTGAAAAGACATGAAGATCTGGTACCAGGTTCTGAACATGAATGTCGACAAATAAAAGTTCACACAAAATAGAAAAACTAACACATGAATGACCCAGCGAAGTGCGGCCACAACTCAAGTAACTATTAATTCAACAAGAAAAAATATATGTACATAAAATATTATATACCACATAGATGATTCACCGAAATCCACCAAACTCAAACTTAGCATGCGATATATAAAAGTACTTCCCTTGTTTAATAAGTATCGATTACTTCATGCAATAAAACTTTCCTTCTTCAAACACCTTAGCATCCACAATGGCTTTATGCTCGTAAAAAATCATTCAAAATTTATATTACTTAATAGACATGCAAAAAGTTAAATGAATAAGTAGTAACCAACCAATTAGCAAAACGATCAGCAGATGAATGCATACAGGATTTTAACATAGTGTTGCATGCACACCTCTATTATTGGTTCCCCTAAAATTAGGTTATTGCCAAAAAAAAATCATCCCGAGTCAAGACTAATAAAAAAAATAAAAAAGTGTAAGTATATACAATAGTATACACTGTTAACCATAACAAGGCGCGGCGTGCTGCCGCGTGGGTACATGCTAGTAATATCCATATACAATCATTAGCATCATCTTACCTCGCATGAGTTAATACTCGTTTTTTTAACCACCCTATTTACGATAAATCATGAGTGAACATGCAGCCACGCGAGGTCGTTATCAAGACCGACCGTTTCCGCGTGATTCGTGCAGCTCTAATACATCGAGCCTGTATAATATACTTCTGACCTTGCCAGCAGATGGCCCAGAATGCAGACTCGCGCATTGAAGACGTGCGTTGATTAACATGTCAGTTCAAATGGCCGGCTGCACCACAATAACTACACTGATCCATGGTACTTGATTAGAAGATGGTCGCGGAGCATGTCGTTTGAAGCGTTAACTACATTGAAAGCATGCAGCCTGTCCATAATCTCACTAACTCTCTCCATCCAGCATTGTTCAATTTGGAAAATGAGGTATTTTAGTTTCGGACTACTGATTTAAAACTCTTACATGCATCAATTTTTGACTTAAAAATCACTTAACTCCATTCTTCATAGTTAACTTGAATCACAAAAAATATAATCTGATTTTTAAATGCAACGTTGATACAAAACCAGAATGTCAATTAAAAGATCAGGCAAAATTCTACAGAAAAAGTTAAAATACATTTACATAACTTATAGGATATTTGAGACATCACCAATATGAGAGAATGGTTTTTTTTACGGCTTCGGTTTTGATCTCAGCTTCACAAGCATACATGTTAACCAAAAATTACGGTTCCCATTTTTGAACAAATTAGAGACATCAAAACCAACTCCACAGATTTCTAGTTGAAAATATCTACGAGATGCATTTAATTACCTTAATATATGGGAGAAAGTTTGTCA
The DNA here is from genome assembly GCF_018294505.1 of Triticum aestivum. Taxonomy (NCBI): domain Eukaryota; kingdom Viridiplantae; phylum Streptophyta; class Magnoliopsida; order Poales; family Poaceae; genus Triticum; species Triticum aestivum. The sequence continues at coordinate 299,635,663 of NC_057796.1, forward strand.
TGGTTGCAGCTAAATTCGTGTGCTTAGTCGATGTATTAGTAATATGTTAATCGGTAAATTAGGACTAACCATCATACAAGTGTGTTTAATCAGTGTGCCAGTTATTAGCCATGTAATATCTTGGGCTAATTAGCATATGAGTATTACCATACACTAAACCATCCAGTTTGTCATGAAACAGATGCTATGATAAAGCTTCTTGTACTAGCATTATTCCATTGATGCATCTGCCAATTGATGGGTGACACATTAATACATAGACTTGGCCACCTAATAAGAATTGCCATAAGAAAAGTCTGCAATGCAAGGGGACGAACAGGTTGGATATACATCAGCACGTTTGTGCGTATACCCAAGTAAAACGCAGGATCAAGTCCAGTGTCCATATGCTAACCTGTGTATCTCTGTTTCTACCGAAGACATTTCCCCTGTTCTTCTGCTCTCCATAGGACGCAAATCGAAAATGAGCTACAGTGCACACCACGAGGTACTTATGGTGGTTGCCCCACGTCCAGAGCATTGACGACGGTTCAATTATGCGCATCCACCAAAGGACGGGGAGTTAATCCATCTCCCGGACCGGGCTTTTTTTGTTTTTCTCGTCTGATTCATTGAACGTGTGCTGTGCTGCTGTCCCACCGTCGGGATGTATAACGCGCGTATTCGTGCGATGTGTGAATTCACGCGGCGCGTATTGCACGGCGCGTATTGCAAAAGTGCTAATAAAAGTAGCAATCGCAGCGCGTTGCCGGACGACCGGGGTAACGGCAGCGCGTAGCCGCATGTCCCAAAAATTCACGTCCCCCTATTTATTAGTAATTAATTAACAAAAACTTATTACAATTATTCATTATAAAATTGGCGAAACAGTATTAAAAGGAATCCCATCGGACCCGCTAATAAAGCTAAACTTCACAATCTCGTGTGCCACTTCATTGGCAAGCCGATTAATTTTCACAATTTTATAATTCTGGATACGCCTAAAGATACTCAAGGCCTCTTTCTTCATATCAACGAGAGGAGACCTGTCAAGTTTCTCATTTGCAAGAAAAGAATATACGAAAGCACAGTCAATCTTTAAAAAAATAGACCGGTGGAGGGTATTGCCAATATAAAGGCTTGTGAGGTAAGCACGTAGCTCAGCTTGTACACTGAACAAAAAAGTCCCAAGAGGAGATGACTAACTATGGCAGAGGAGTTTCTAGCAACCACCCACACACTGGCAGCATTAATACTCTTCACAATGTTGGTGTCGACATTGCTCTTGATAAAATCAACAGGGGAGGTTTCCACAATATGCTGCTATAACCCCTCCCACCCTTCTCTTACCTCTGTTAATGTAAATCCAACTCAATAGTAGTATCTTGATAGGACGTGAAAGAGGACCAAAAATTGTCCACAAAATTTACGGACAGTAATGGATTCCTTTCCCTTCTCAAAATTAAATCATTTCTCAAGTGTGAGGCTCGCCAGAAGAGAAATAAGATTTGCTCTCGTTGTTGCAAGCTCAACTGATTCGGTCCCAATAATTGGAATCTCTTCATCAAGAATATTCCATAAATCTCTTAAAGCCAATCGCAAAGCACGAGCCTTTGAACAACTTAGGAGAGCATGAATGTGTTTTCATCTTCTACACCATAAATAGAGCGCATACCTAAAATAGTCTGGTGGTGTTTAATTCTATTAATTTGGACCGCCAAGCTATTGGTTGCGGACACCATGTAAAAATCCTAATCTTCTAGGGAATATTAGCCTTCCAAATTAAATTTCAAAGCCTTCTTTCCCTATTTGGTTCGCTACTAGCTTGGCCCAATGTGTCCTGATTATTGATCAAATTAAGCGCAAAATTGTACGCACTTTAACCGAAAAATATAACTTTTTCTCATAGTGCCACACAATAAAATCTCCATCCCTAGAAGCACGAATACGAATCTTTAGAATCTCCTCTACATCGTGGGGATAGAAAAGATACTTAACCAAAATTTCGTCCCTACACTTTCCCCCGCTCATGAGTAAAGCAGAGATTCACTTCAATCTAGTATTATGCCTTTTAGCTAAAGTTTTTAGGCCAGAGCTCCTTGTAACCAATACTGGCTCCATTATACACCCACCAAATTACACCTTTCTTTAGCATACATAGCCCATGCATAATACCTTGCCAAGTCACAAATGCAGAATGAGGAAACACTGTATTAAGAATTTTCCCTGAGGATAATACTTTGCCTTCATAAACTTTGCACATAGCGAGTCCAGATAAATTAACAAACGCAACGCCTGTTTAGCCAATAAAGCTTTGTTAAATAATCTAAGATCACGAAATCCTATGCCATCATTACCTTTAGGCCTTGTTAATTGTCCCACGCTAACCAATGTGTTCTCCTTCTATCTTTCTCATCTCCTCACAGAAAATTCCTAATAATCTGGGATAGCTCCTCACAAAGGAAAGCCGGAAATTTGAATATTCACATATAATACACAGGTAGGGCCTGAATGACTGATTTATTAAATCTTCCTTCGCCCCACAAGAAGCATACTTTTTAATCCAGTCTGAGAGCCTTTTTAGCACCTTTTCTTTAGTGGATTGAAACTTACCAACCTTCATTTTTCCCTCTAGGACCGGTAATCCAAGACATTTATCCTCAAACACATCCATCGTAAATTTAAAATTGTAGCCACTTGATTCTTCAAGCTGCACCTTTTCCCAAACAACATGGAATAATTACTTAATAATTGCCCAGTCCCTTTCTCATACACCATCACAATATTTTTAATGGCTAATGCCTGATCGATGGAGAGCTTGAAAGACTGTCATCTACGAACACAAGTGAGAAACCAGGAGCTTGTCTATTCAAACGAAAGTCCTTAAGAGCACCCCTGGCACAAGCATCATTAGGCAGCAAAGAAAGCGCCTTAGCTACAAATAGGAACAAATACGGAGATGACAGATATACCTGCCTGAGCCCCAGAGTAGGTGAAAACAACTCCAATAATTGACCATTAAAACGCACCGCAAATTTCACCGATGTAACACACGTCATATCCAATTAATCCAATGTGTCGCAAAGCCCAAAGCCCCCATCACACATTGCAAGAAATGCTAATCCACATGGTCACAGGCTTTAGCCAAATCCAATTTATAAGCAAAGAATTCCCCTCTTAAATCTTTAAGCATACTCAAAGAATGCATACATTCAAAAGCTATGAGAGCATTATCATAAATTAACCTTCCCAAAAAAACTTTGAAATAGGGATATCGTACCATCAAGGAGCGGACGCAGTTTGTTTACAAGACACTTGGAGATAATTTTGTAGATAACATTGCACAAACTGATCGGCCTGAAATTTTTAATTGATTGTGGATTCTTAACTTTCGGGATGAGAACAATAGTTGTATCATTAATCCCCTTATGCATTTTTCCCGAAATAAAAAACTGCAGAACACCCTTAACAATATCCTCTTTTATCAAACCCCAATTCCTTTGTTAATACTCATATTTTGTTTCAGTGAAAGCCTTCATGGCCTACTTTATTCATTGCTTAATATAGAACATCGTTTATGAGTTTAGGAAACAAAAATAAAAAGGGTTCATCGATCCAATTACAATTACAAACCACATTTTTAATATAATAGTAATATGTAGCAATCTCGTGAGGGGCACCGTTAGGTTCCCTTGGACAGTGTTCAAATCTCACACTTCCAGTTTCTCTACCAATATCAACAAAATGTACATGCATAACATGAGCTTCATTCCACCATTGAACACGATGAATTCAAGCATCAATTACCTCAATATTATCCGACTCAACCTGAACTGAGTTACATCCAATATGTGTGCTACTTGTGAGCTGCATTGAGATTTCCTCAAAGAGGAGAGGATGATGTAGTACAATAGAGATAGGTATTTTCCTCAGTTAAGAACCAAGGTTATTAATCCAGTAGGAGAACCATGCAAGACTTCGTGAACAACACCTACACACAAAAATAACAAATACTTGCATCCAACGCAAACAAAGGGTTGTTAATCTCTTGGCGGTTAATTGCAAGGATCAAATCTCGTAGTGATAGATAGATAAATAAAAACACAAAATAAAATAACGGTAAATAAATTGCAGTAAGGTATTTTTGGATTTTAATATATGATAAGGATAGACCCGAGGGCCATAGTTTTCACTAGAGGCTTCTCTCTCGAATAAAAAGCATACGGTGGATGAACAAATTATTGTTGGGCAATTGGTAGAAAAGCGCATAATTATCACGATATCCAAGGCAATGATTATGCATATAGGCATCACGTCCGAGACAAGTAGACCGACTCCTGCCTGCATCTACTACTATTACTCCACACATCGACTGCTATCCATCATGCATCTACAGTATTAAGTTAATAAAGAACAGAGTAACCGAGGGAGTCCTGGATTAGGGGGTCCTCGGGCAGCTGGCCTATCTCTCGTGGGTCGGACAGGTGGGCCGCTTTGTAACTACTAGAAGGCCGAATTACGGGACGACCCCATATCCGGACAAGGAGCTTTTTATGCCTTGGTGTGTCCTCCAAGTTAAGATGAGAAGAATCGAAGCATGTTTATCCCTTCCTTGTAACCGACCATGTGTAACCCTAGCACCCCCGGTGTCCATATAAACCGGAGAGTTTAGTCTGTAGAGGCTAGAACAACAACCATCATCCTACTAGTTTAGGTTTGGTTCATCTGATCTTGTGGTAGATTAGATGACTCTGTAATCCTCATATATACAAGCAATATAATCAAGCAGGACGTAGGGTTTTACCTCTTCGAGAGGGCCTGAATGTTGGGGATCGTAGCAGAATTTTAAAATTTCCTACGCATCACCAAGATCCATCTATGGAGTATACTAGCAACGAGGGGAAAGGAGTGCATCTACATACCCTTGTAGATCGCGAGCGGAAGCGTTCTAATGAACGGGGTTGATGGAGTTGTACTCGCCGTGATCCAAATCACCGATGACCGAGTGCCGAACGGAGGGCACCTCCGCGTTCAACACACGTACAGAGCAGCGACGTCTCCTCCTTCTTGATCCAGCAAGGGGGAAGGAGAGGTTGATGGAGATCCAGCAGCACGACGGCGTGGTGGTGGAAGTAGCGGGGATCTCGGCAGGGCTTCGCCAAGCTTCTGCGAGAGGGAGAGGTGTTGCAGGGGGAGAGGGAGGCGCCAGGGGCTGTGGTGCTGCTGCCCTCCCTCCCCCCACTATATATAGGCCCCCCTGGGGGGGGCGCCGGCCCTGGATCCCATCTACAAGGGGGGGGGGCGGCCAGGGGGGAAACTTGCCCCCCAAGTCAGGTGGGGCGCCCCCCACCCCCAGGGTTTCCAACCCTAGGCGCAGGGGGAGGCCCATGGGGGGCGCCCCTGCCCACTAGGGGCTGGTTCCCCTCCCACTTCAGCCCATGGGGCCCTCTGGGACAGGTGGCCCCACCCGGTGGACCCCCGGGACCCTTCCGGTGGTCCCGGTACAATACCGATAACCCCCGAAACTTTCCCGGTGGCCGAAACTGGACTTCCTATATATAATTCTTCACCTCCGGACCATTTCGGAACTCCTCGTGACGTCCGGGATCTCATCCGGGACTCTGAACAACTTTCGGGTTTCCGCATACTAATATCTCTACAACCCTAGCGTCACCGAACCTTAAGTGTGTAGACCCTACGGGTTCGGGAGACACTCAGACATGACCGAGACGCCTCTCCGGTCAATAACCAACAGCGGGATCTGGATACCCATGTTGGTTCCCACATGTTCCACGATGATCTCATCGGATGAACCACGATGTCTAGGATTCAATCAATCCCGTATACAATTCCCTTTGTCAATCGGTACGTTACTTGCCCGAGATTCGATCGTCGGTATCCCAATACCTTGTTCAATCTCGTTACTGGCAAGTCACTTTACTCGTACCGTAATGCATGATCCCGTGGCTAACTCCTTAGTCACATTGAGCTCATTATGATGATGCATTACCGAGTGGGCCCAGAGATACCTCTCCGTCATACGGAGTGACAAATCCCAGTCTCGATCCGTGTCAACCCAACAGACACTTTCAGAGATACCCGTAGTGTACCTTTATAGTCACCCAGTTACATTGTGACGTTTGGTACACCCAAAGCACTCCTACGGAATCCGGGAGTTACACGATCTCATGGTCTAAGGAAAAGATACTTGACATTGGAAAAGCTCTAGCAAACGAACTACACGATCTTTTGTGCTATGCTTAGGATTGGGTCTTGTCCATCACATCATTCTCCTAATGATGTGATCCCGTTATCAATGACATCCAATGTCCATAGTCAGGAAACCATGACTATCTGTTGATCAACGAGCTAGTCAACTAGAGGCTTACTAGGGACACGTTGTGGTCTATATATTCACACATGTATTACGATTTCCGGATAACACAATTATAGCATGAACAATAGACAATTATCATGAACAAAGAAATATAATAATAACCATTTATTATTGCCTCTAGGGCATATTTCCAACACTGAACCTGGGTAAACATCGTGTCCCTAGTCCCTTGTTCCCCATTGATCCAAGATCCACAGCTTGGGACCCCCTACCCGAGATCCGCTGGTTTTGACACCGACATTGGTGCTTTCATTGAGAGTTCTGTTGTTGGATCGCCGAAGGATTGATGGCTCGCCTGATCATCGGAGACGGCATCATCACCGGGTACATCTTCGTCCCCGGCTAGCTTTTCACGTTCGGCAGCATCGTGTTGCATGCGGATTCGACCGGTCATCTCGACCAGGTCGATAGTTTCGCCTGAGCACCAGATCAGGTTTGGTAACTTAGAGTACGTCGCCGATGCTCGGGGCGATCTGATCTTCACCGGCTTCTCAGCTTCACCTGAGACGCCCGTGGACCTCGAAGCATCAACTTCGGGGCCCCTCACCGATCCGATCTCGGGATCGGCCCTTATCCCGCGGCCGCTTTGAGCTCGGATGCCAGCACTACGTCTGAAGACCAGGAGTCACTCTCGGCCGGACTCCCCCACCTTACCACAAATCTGGCCTCAAGCCTTGGCGATAGTTCGACATCCGGACACCAGGAATCAACCCTAGCCGAATTCACTCCTCGCCTCACCACCACTCCGGAGGTTGACTCTGAAGAAACCTCAAACTCCAATCCGACCAGTCTCGCCCTGTTAAACGAGGCGCTAGACCGGATCCAAATGATGAGTATTCTGGATGGCCCACCCTCGGCCTACGCTCAGCAGTGCCTTGAAACAAGCCACAGGGAATTTTACATCCCACCCACCACCCACTTAGTAGCCACTGTCGAAGACTTAACCGACATGTTGGACTATGCCTCCGAGGAGGCCGACGACAGCAAAACCATGGCCCACATTGACGCCGCCCCTCCCATCACCGGCCGATGGACGGCCACCTCCACCTATGACATCAACATGGTAGACACCCCCAAGGATGACAGTGATGGTGCTAATGGGGATGGCACCCCAGAAGAGACAATAACAAGCCTGGCGAGGAACCCCCCAAACGCCGGAGACAACACCGACGATCCAAGGGGCGACGAGGCAAGGAAAGCAACACAGGCACCGGAGAGGGCAACACCCCGGAAAACACGGAAGACCTCGGCGCCCCCGCACCCGAGCACCATTCTGATGGCTTAGAGGGGCATGAGGGTCAGTATAACCCCGAGGAACCCAATGATTCCGAAGATAGCAATTACATGCCTCTCTTCGAAGAGGAGGTCAGTCTTGGAGCTGAAGATTTTATCGTTCCAGAAGATCCATTGGAACAAGAGCGGTTCAGGCAACAGCTCATAGCCACCGCGCAAAGCTTGAACAAGAAGCAGCAACAGATAAAAGCTGAATAAGACACCCTCAACGACAGATGGACGAAAGTCCTAGCAGCCGAAGAAGGGTACGACTATGAATGACAAACAAAGAGCTACCCCAAGCGCAAATTGTTGCCGCAATTCGACGACAAGGCCTTCGAGCTCGTGCCGCCCAGACGAACTCAAGGGCGACCAGTCAGACCGCCCCCCTCGAGGACGGGACAGGCCGGCTGGAGAGGCCGAACACTCACCTGTTCCCCTTCGCCGTAAGGGCAAGGAGCCGACACAACCTGAATACCAATATGATCTCCGCCATGACCTCACCGTTAGAGCAGGACACACATGATCCATCTATGGATCTCGGGATCACGCCCCGGCTGGACGGGACGGATACCAATCATGGCGCGACCTAAATGATAGAATTCGGGAGCAGCACCGGGCTGATACAGCCGCTGATCTATGATGTGACGTAGCTCGAGTAAGGGGCGCCGCCCACCCCATGTGTTTCACTAATGAGGTGGTGCAACACCAGTTCCCAGAAGGGTTTAAACACGTAAACATCGAGCCTTACGATGGGACGACAGACCCAGCTGTGTGGATCAAAGATTTCCTTCTCCACATCCATATGGCCCGAGGAGACGACCTCCACGCCATTAAATATTTGTCATTAAAGCTCAAAGAACCAGCTTGGCATTGGTTGAATAGTCTCCCCGAAGACTCCATCGGGAGCTGGGAAGAGCTCGAGGATGCTTTCCAAGCTAACTTTCAAGGCACCTATGCCCGACCTCCGGATGTCGATGACTTGAGCCATGTTGTCCAACAGCCCGGTGAGTCAGCCCGACAATTTTGGAATCGGTTTTTGACCAAAAAGAACCAGATCGTCGATTGTCCGGACGCTGAAGCCATAGCCGCATTTAAACATAGTATCCGGGACGAATGGCTCGCACGCCAACTCGGTCAATCTAAGCCGAGAACAATGGCAGCACTTACCTCTCTCATGACCCGCTTTTGTGCGGGAGAAGATAGTTCGCTAGCTGATAACCCACAAGTATAGGGGGTCAATTGTAGCCTCTTTCGATAAGTAAGAGTGTCGAACCCAACGAGGAGCTAAAGGTAGAACAAATATTCCCTCAAGTTCTATCGACCATCGACACAACTCTATGCACGCTTGCCGTTCGCTTTACCTAGAACAAGTATGAAACTAGAAGTACTTTGTAGGTGTGATAGGATAGGTTTGCAAGAAAATAAAGAGCACGTAAATAAAATCTATGGGATGTTTAGATAAATACACACCTAAGTTAGTTTTAGTAGAGAGTTTTTGTCAACAATAAAGTTATTTGTCCCTAGGCAATCGATAACAAGTATCGGTAATCGTTCTTGTAATTTTATATGAGGGAGAGGCATGAGCTAACATACTTTCTATACTTGGATCATATGCACTTATGATTGGACTCCTAGCAAGCATCCGCAACTACTATAGATCATTAAGGTCGTGAAACCCAGCCATAGCATTAAGTATCAAGTCCTCTTTACTCCCATATGCCATAACCCACCTATCCGCGTTTGGGCTGCTGTCATCCCCCGCAACACTGACAATAAGAAAACCATGAACATATTGCAACACCCTACAGCGGGGGGCCCTCACGTTTGCGCGAGACGGAGGGCACCGTAAAATATACAATCATACCAACCAAGATCACAATTAACCCATAGGACAAAACGGATCTAGTCAAACATCATAGGATAACCATAGATCACCGGAAATAATATATGGAGTCGAGCACCATGTTTAAGTAGAGATTATAGAGGGGAGAAGAGGTGTTACACCGCTGCATAGAGGGGGAGAAAGTTGGTGTTGACGGTAGCAAGATTGTTGATGTAGATCTCCGTCTCGATCGTTGCCTCGGCGGCACTCCGGCGCCACCGGAAGCGAGGGGGAGAGAGACCCCCTCCTTCTTCTTCTTCCTTGGCCTCCCCCCTAGATGGGAGGAGAGTTCCCCCTCTGGTCCATGGCTTCCATGGAGCCGGAGGGGCGGGAGCACCTCCGAGATTGGATCTCCCTCTCTGTTCTCTTCTGTTTCGCGTTCCGCAGATCTGACCGAAAACCGTTTCTTATATTCCAGAGATCCGTAACTCCGATTGCACTGAGATTTTAACACGATTTTTTTCCGGATATAAGCTTCCTTGCTCCTGAAGTAGAGCTCCAACCGACGTTCGAGGAGGGCACAACCCACCACCACGCGCCAGGGGCCTCTGGCGCGCCCTGGTGTCTTGTGGGCTGTGTGGGCCTCCGTTTGCGGTGATTCCAACTCCCAAAAATCACATATATTCCAAAATAATTCTTTGTGAAATTTTATTGCATTTGGACTTTGTTTGATATGGATACTCTACGATACAAAAAACATGCAGAAAACAGGAACTGGCACTGGGCACTGTATCAATAGGTTAGTCCAATAAATCATATAAAAGTTGCCAAAAGTATGTAAAACTTGTATAATATTGGCATGAAACAATCAAAAATTATAGATACGACGGAGACGTATCAGCATCCCCAAGCTTAATTCCTACTCGTCCTCGAGTAGGTAAATGATAAAAAAGATAATTTTTGATGTGGAATGCTACCTAGCAAAAACTTGATCATATATCTAATCATGGCATGAATATTAAGACATAAGTGATTCAAAGCAATAGTCTATAATTTGACATAAAGACATCAATACTCAGGCATCCCAACAAACAATCATGTCTTTCAAAATATCAACGCTAAAGAAAGCTATCCCTACAAAATCATATAGTCTTGTCATGCTCTATCTTCTTAACACAAAGTATTTATCATGCACAACCCCGATGACAAGCCGAGCAATTGGTTCATACTTTTAACGCGCTTCAGCTTTTTCAACCCTCACGCAATACATGAGCGGGAGCCATGGATATAGCACTACGGGTGTAATATAGTATGCTAATAGGGGTAAATATAAAGAAGACAAAAAAGTAAGAAAGTCTCACATCGACGCGGCTAACCAATGGGCTATGGAGATGCCCATCAATTGATATCAATGTGAGGAGTAGGGATTGCCATGCAACGAATGCACTAAAAGCTATAAGTGTATGAAAGCTCAATATGAAAACTAAGTGGGTGTGCATCTAATCCTATAATGAAAAATTCCCACTAGTATATGAAAGTGACAACATAGGAGACTCTCCATACGAAAACATGGCGCTACTTTGAAGCACAAGTGTGGTAAAGGATACTAACAACGCCCCTTCTCTCTTTGTTTTTTCTTTTTTTTTTCCTTTTTTTCTTTCTTTTTTTCTTTTTATATTTGTTTCTCTCATTGTCCGGAGTCTCATCCCGACTTGTGGGGGAATCATAGTCTCCATCATCCTTTCCTCACTGGGGCACTGCTCTAAAAATGAATAATGATGATCATCACACTTCTATTTACTTATAACTCAAAGGAAATAAAAATTACAACTCTCGATACCTATGACAAAGTATGACTCTATATGAATGCCTCTGGCAATGTACCAGGATGTGCAATGATCTAGCGTAACATGTATGAAAAATGATGAATGGTGGCTGAGCCACAACTACTATGTCAGTTATATGATCATGCAAAGCAATATGACAATGAATGCTCAAGTCATCAAACAGAAGCGGTGGAAGTTGCATGGCAATATATATCGGAATGGCCATGGAAAAGCCATAATAGGTAGGTATGGTGGTTGTTTTGAGGAAGATATAATAAGGCTTATGTGTGATAGAGCGTATCGTATCATGGGGTTTGGATGCACCTGCGAAGTTTGCACCACGTCTCGATGTGAGAAAGGGCAATGCACGGTACCGTAGAGGCTAGCAAATTTTGGAAAGGTAAGAGTGCGTATGATCCATGGACTCACATTAGTCATAAAGAACTCATATACTTATTGCAAAAGTTTATTAGCCCTCAAAGCAAAGTATTAATACGCATGCCCCTAGGGGGATAGATTGGTAGGAAAATACGATCGCTCGTCCCCGACCGCCACTCATAAGGAAGACAATCAATAATAAATCATGCTCCAACATCATAGCATAATGAGAGACTATACGTGCATGCTTCGGGAATCACAAACCTTAACACCAATATTCTTACTAACCACAACCATTTACTAGTACCTCCCAAATATTACCATCACTATATCACAAAATTATTGCAAGGAATCAAACATATCATATTCAGTGATCCATAAGTTTTATGTAGGATTTTATGACTAACCATGCAATTGACCAATTCCTTTTGAATCTCTAAATAGATATAAGTGAAGCATGAGAGTTTAATTCTTTATACAAAAGACCATGCTCTAACACATATAAGTGAAGCAAAAGAGCATTCTACAAACAACAGTTTTCTATGTAAAGAGAAACAGGCAATCCAAACTTCAAATGATATAAGTGAAGCACATGAAGCATTCTACAAGGCCATACTCAAAACATATAAGTGAAGTGCAATGAGCATTCTATAAATCAACCATGGACTACCTCATACCAGCATGGTGCATAAAATAAAAATAAAAAATAAACACAAAAGACGCTCCAAGATTCACACATATCACATGAACGAAACGAAAACGAAAACATACTGATACTTGTCGAAGAAAGATGGGATGCCTTCCGGGGCATCCCCAAGCTTAGACGCTTGAGTCTCCTTGAATATTTACTTGGGGTGCCTTGCGCATCCCCAAGATTGAGCTCTTGCCTCTCCTCCTTCTCCTCATATCGAGACCTCCTCGATCTTTGATCACTTCATCCACACAAAACTCAATAGAAAGCTCGGTAAGATCCATTAGTATAATAAAGCAAATCACTAATCTAAGTATTGTTGCAAACCAATTCATATTTTGTTTTTGCATTGTAGATACTGTAATATAACTTTTCCATGGCTTACCACCGATAAAAATCGATAGTTTCATCAAAACAAGCAAACAATGCATCAAAAACAGAATTTGTCTTAAATAGGATAGTCTGTAGTAATCTGAACATTCACCATACTTCTGGTACTCCAAAAATTCTTAAAAAAATAGGAAAAATAAAAATTTTGTATAGAAATATAGTACAAAAGGTTTCAGAACCGTTTGACATTCCAGTAAAAAATTGTAAAATCATGCACTACAGCCAAAGTTTTTGTTTTGCACCGCACAAACCAACAAGCAATTTAAACATTCTAAAGGCAAATCTTGGCACATTATTTTTATAATACAATGGAATTGTACAAGGGGATAATTATTTTTGTTGAAAAGTTTCTGCAATTAAGATTCACAAAGTTTCCATGAGCATGAACAAAGTTCAAGGACGTCCCCCACTTTCACAATGCTCGTCTCTCTCACTTTCGCTTTTCTTTTTGTGAAGTTTTAAGGTTCCCCCCTATATTTTTTTGTTTTAAAACTATATAAAAGCGCTCAACAGAAATAAATGACTTTCTTAAACTTCCAGGTTGTCTCCCTGGCAGCGCTTTCTTTAAAGCCATTAAGCTAGGCATAAAGTGCTCAAGTAATGGATCCACCCGGATCCCAAGGTATATCAAAGACAATTTGAATCAACAATGATTTAGCATTTAGTAGTGAGCACAAAGCAACATATATCAAGAAATGACGAAGTATAACTCTCTTCCTATGCATTGGCATGTCATACAAGAACAATTCATGAACATCAAGTAAAGGCCAATACATAGCATAAGCAGTTTCTTGCAATTTTTTCATGTTGGAAACATAAAGAGGCGGAGATGTAGTTGCTCTCTCATAATAATTGCAAGTAAGAGCAGCAAGCACATGCATATTATATTCATCAAAATCATCATGTGCAACGGTAAAAGGCAACCCATCAATATAATCCTTAACAAGAGCAAACTTCTCCGATATAGTGTAGTTGGGAGAATTCAAAAAGATAATAGGACTATCATGTGTGGGTGCAATAGCAAAAATTTCATTCTTAATATAAGGAACTATAGCAAGTTCATCTCCATAAGCATAATTCATATTGGCATCTTGGCCACAAGCATAGCAAGCATCAAGTTCATCAAAAAGGGATATTTCAAATGAATCAACGGGATCATAGCAATTATCATAGCATTCATCATTCGGTAAGAACGAAGGGAAATTAAACAATGTATGAGTTGAAGAGTTACTCTCATTAGAATGTGGGCACGGGTGATCAATCCGCTCTTCCTCCTTTTGTTCTTCGCTCTCCTCATCATCTTTTTCATCCAATGAGCTCACAGTTTCATCAATTCCTTCTTTCATAGACTCCTGCAAAATATTAGTCTCTTCTTGGACAACGGAGACTCTCTCAATAAATTCATCAATATTGGAATTGAATTTATAATTATCATAGCAATATTTAAGGATGGCAAAATTTTTAGGTCTATAAACTGAATCATCAAAATCTTCAAACTTTTCAAACAAAGATTCAATTTCATAAGCACCCTTAAAAGCAACAAATTCTTCTATTCGTTCCACCTCATAGTAATCATATGTACCTCTAGCATAAGAAGCCAAGGTTTCATTATCATTAAATTCGCATGAATAGGGAAGGTGTGGAACCTCAATCTTAGAGCAACAAGTATAATCATGTCTCAAACATAGATTCCAAGCATACCATTGCAACATATGAATTTGATCCCACAACAATTTCCCTTTATGAGTCAAGCGATAATGCCTAAAGTATTCGCGTTGATCCAATGTTACTCCCATTATTAAGTTGAATGGGGTTTTCTCAGGATTATCAAAGTAATGCATAATATCTTTTACATAACGAGCATAGAGGGTTTTAGGAGGTTCCCCATCTCCATGAGTAGCAAGTACCACTATTTTTTTGGTGTTTTTTGTTCCATATCCATAACTAAAGATAGAGAACAACTTAGAACAAGAAATAAAAACTACTTAGTGATAAAGCAAACAAGCACACACGAGAATATTCACCCCACGCTATTGCTCCCTGGCAACGGCGCCAGAAAAAAGGTCTTGATAACCCACAAGTATAGGGGATCAATTGTATCCTCTTTCGATAAGTAAGAGCGTCGAACCGAACTAGCAGCTAAAGGTAGAACAAATATTCCCTCAAGTTCTATCGACCACCGATACAACTCTACGCACGCTTGACGTCCGCTTTACCTAGAACAAGTATGAAAATAGAAGTATTTTGTAGGTGTGATAGGATAGGTTTGCAAGAAAATAAAGAGCACATAAATAAAATCTAGGGGATGTTTAGATAAAGACACAACTAAGTTAGTTTTAGTAGATAGTTTTTGTCAACAAGAAAGTTATTTGTCCCTAGGCAATCGATAACAAGTACTGGTAATCATTCTTGTAATTTTATATGAGGGAGAGGCATGAGCTAACATACTTTCTCTACTTGGATCATATGCACTTATGATTGGACCCCTAGCAAGCATCCGCAACTACTAAAGATCATTAAGGTCGTGAAACCCAACCATAGCATTAAGTATCAAGTCCTCTTTACTCCCATATGCCATAACCCACCTATCCGCGTTTGGGCTGCTGTCATCCCCCGCAACACTGACAATAAGCAAACCATGAACATATTGCAACACCCTATAGTGGGGGCCCCTCACGTTTGCGCGAGATGGAGGGCACCGTAGGACAGCACCATAAATAAAATATACAATCATACCAACCAAGATCATGATTAACCCATAGGACAAAACGGATCTACTCAAACATCATAGGATAACCATAGATCATTGGGAAATAATATATGGAGTCGAGCACCATGTTTAAGTAGAGATTACAGCGGGGAGAAGAGGTGTTACACCGCTGCATAGAGGGGGAGAAAGTTGGTGTTGACGGTAGCAAGATTGTTGATGTAGATCACCGTCCCGATCGTTGCCCCGGCGGCACTCCGACGCCACCGGAAGCGAGGGGGAGAGAGCCCCCCTCCTTCTTCTTCTTCCTTGCCCCCCGAGATGGGAGGAGAGTTCCCCCTCTGGTCCATGGCCTCCATGGCGCCGGAGGGGTGGGAGCCCCTCCGAGATTGGATGTCCCTCTCTGTTCTCTTCTGTTTCACGTTCCGCAGATCTGGCCGAGAACCGTTTCTTATATTCCCGGAGATCCGTAACTCCGATTGGCCGAAAACTGTTTCTTATATTCCCGGAGATCCGTAACTCCGATTCCGTAGATCTGGCCGAAAACTGTTTCTTCTTCCTTGTGCCCGAAGTAGAGCTCCAACCGACGTTCGAGGAGGGCACAACCCACCACCACGCGCCAGGGGCCTCTGGCTTGCCCTGGTGTCTTGTTGGCTGTGTGGGCCTCCGGTTGCGGTAATTCCAACTCCCAAAAATCACATATATTCCAAAATAATTCTCCATGAAATTTTATTGCATTTGGACTTTGTTTGATATGGATACTCTATGATACAAAAAACATGCAGAAAATAGGAACTGGCACTGGATCAATAGGTTAGTCCAATAGATCATATAAAAAGTTGCCAAAAGTATGTAAAACTTGTATAATATTGGCATGAAACAATAAAAATTATAGATACGACGGAGACGTATCACTAGCTTGTAGAAGCACCAACCCTAAAGAACCCGGAACTTCGGAAGTCCAGGATGGAAATGGGAAGCCACGGCGCAACAGAAACAAGCGTCGCCACAACGGCAGTGAAGCCGAAGACACAACAGTCAATGCCGGATTCCGCAACCCCAAGTCGAGACCTTGCAAGAAGCCCTCTAAAGGGAACCAGGATGGACCCACTAAGTTGGACACAATCCTGGACCGACCCTGCTAGATCCACGGCATGTCTGACAAGCGCACCAACCACACCAACCATAACTGCTAGGTAATCAAACAAGCCGACAAAATCACAGCCAAGGGCGTAGACAAAAGCCCCTGCAGAGAGGACGATGAAGAACCTCACAGGACAAACAATGGGGGCCAGAAAAAGTTCCCTCCCGAGGTAAAAACGATGAATATGATCTACGCCACCCACATACCCAAGAGGGAGCGGAAGCGCGCACTTGGGACGTCTACACCGTAGAACCTGTAGCCCCGAAATTTAACCCATGGTCGGCATGCCCAATCACCTTTGACCATAGGGATCACTCGACCAGTATCCGTCATGGAGGGTTGGCTGTCCTAGTCCTTGATCCCATTATCGATGGGTACCACCTCACCAGAGTCCTTATGGACGGAGGCAGCAGCCACAATCCGATCTATGCAGACACGGTGAGGAAAATGGGTATTGACCCGTCAAGGATCAAACCTAGTAACACTACCTTCAAAGGAGTAATCCCCGGTGTGGAGGCCCGCTGCTCAGGCACCCTTACTTTGGAAGTTGTATTCGGTTCATCGGACACTTCCACAGCAAGGACCTGATCTTCGACATCGTCCCTTTCCACAGCGGTTATCATGCACTTTTGGGCCGGACGATGTTTGCTCGTTTCATCGTTGTCCCCCAATATGCATACTTGAAGCTAAAGATGCCCGGACCTAAGGGCATCATTACAGTCAATGGCAACACGGAACGCTCACTTCGGACTGAAGAGCATACAGCGGCCTTAGCGGCCGAAGTCCAAACCAATATCGAGGGGGCGCACTATCAGCCTGCCGTCAAGGCACGGGAAGCAAGGAAACGAGCCCGAGCTCTATCTCCATTTTAGGACCACCCCTACGCTCCGTGAAAATAGGGTCACACCCCCATAGCACGCCCACCCCATTCTCATATTACGTACCTCGTCAGCACAACTTCGCACTAAAAATACCATTGGTAGCTGTGGGGGCCAAATTCACCTAAAAACCAAGTGCTCGGATCAACAGAAATACGGTCATACGTGTCTTTGGATGTCAAACAGGCACCCTTATGGACCGACCTGGCATTAAGCTAGAACAACTCGGCGACGTCTCAAGGCTCCCAGTCAAGGGCCCATCAACCGACTCTCAACCCCTCTACAGAGTCCTTTCCACCACAGAAGCAAAGGCGCAGACGTGCAGCAGGGCACAGTAGGGATATCAAACCACGCTTCAAGGCCTTGTGTAAACCTTTCCTCTGTAAAACTTCTCTTTTTTCTTATAAAGTGCATGTAACAGATGCCTTGGCAGCTCGAATTGTACGGATAGACGTAATGAGCTTTTATAAAGACAACTCTTCACGGTCCTCCTGCAGTTTTTATTGCACCTTTATTTCGCTCTTCGACGCCATTATAAACCAGTTCGGCACAATTTTTTCCTTACGGCAACAATCGGGTAATAGACCGGGGGCTCGAACATAATACTTGCCCTATGCCTCAAGTCCGACACTACTCTTACTCTATGTGTTCGGCATCTCGGATATTGTAATATATGCACTATTTCTGAATTATGTCTTGGGTCAATAGTTAGGTTGCCCGGCTCCTGTGTTTACCCTCTTACGTTCCGCACGCTTGACTAAGACGATAAAGGGAGAACCACTGCGATTGTACCTCCGGCTAACCCGGCTAAGTACCCTAGCGGAGAAAGCCGAAAAGTGATTGTCATAATAAGCGAGAACTAGTCGGCGATCCGATGACTAGTGTTAAACTAAACATCATTGGCGATTACAACGTGTAATACGAAGGATTTGTGTCCTCGGCCAAGACAAGTGATACAGGTATATACCTCGGATCTCCTAAGTATCACAATGGGGGCTAGTCACCAGCCCCCGCAGTCAAGCTCCTATGGCTAAGTGGAAGCAATAAAGCCGCATAGTCCGATTGCCTTGTTTCCTTCCGGCACTACCGCCTTCTGATACGTCCATTTTGCATCATGCTTTTATGTTGATATTTATTGCATTATGGATGTTATTACACGTTAACAATACTTGTGCCTTTGCTCTCTTATTTTACAAGGTTTACATGAAGAGGGAGAATGCCGGCAGCTGGAATTATGGACCAGAAAGGAGAAAATACTAGAGACCTATTTAGCACAACTCCAAAAGTCCTGAAAATTTATGGAGAATTATTTTGGAATATAAAAAAAATATTGGGCGAAGAAAATACCAGAGGGGACCCACCAGGTGGCCACAAGCCTGGGGGCACGCCCTACCCCCTGGGCGCGCCCCAGGGCTTGTGGGCCCCCTGTCAGGCCACTGGTGCCCCTCTTCTGCTATATGGTGTATTTTGACCTAGAAAAAAATGGGAAGATAACTTTCGGGACGAAGCGCCACCGTCTCGAGGCGGAACCTGGGCAGGAGCAATCTAGAGCTCCGGCAGAGCGATTCTGCTGGGGAAACTTCCCTCCCGGAGGGGGAAATCGACACCATCGTCATCACCAACGATCCTCTCATTGAGAGGGGGTCAATCTCCATCAACATCTTCACCAACACCATGTCCTCTCAAACCCTAGTTCATCTCTTGTATCAGATCTTTGTCTCAGAACCTCAGATTGGTACCTGTAGGTTGCTAGTAGTGTTGATTACTCCTCGTAGTTGATGCTGGTTGGTTTATTTGGTGGAAGATCATATGTTCAGATCCTTAATGATATTTCTTACCCCTCTGATTATGAACATGAATATGCTTTGTGATTAGTTACTTTTGTTCCTGAGGACATGGGAGAAGTCTTATTATAAGTAATCATGTGAATTTGGTATTCGTTCGATATTTTGATGAGATGTATGTTGTCTTTCCTCTAGTGGTGTTATGTGAACATCGACTACATGACACTTCACCATGTTTTCGGCCTAGGGGAAGGCATTGGGAAGTAATAAGTAGATGATGGGTTGCTAGAGTGACAGAAGCTTAAACCCTAGTTTATGTGTTGCTTCGTAAGGGGCTGATTTGGATCCACATGTTTCATGCTATGGTTAGATTTATCTTAATTCTTCTTTTGTAGTTGCGGATTCTTGCGAGAGGGGTTAATTATAAGTGGGAGGCTTTTCCAAGTAAGGACAACACCCAAGCACCGGTCCACCCACATATCAAATTATCAAAGTAACGAACGTGAATCATATGAGCATGATGAAAATTAACTTGACAGTAATTCCCATGTGTCCTCGGGAGCACTTTGATTTATATAAGAGTTTGTCCAGGCTTTCCCTTTGCTACAAAAAGGATTGGGCCACCTTGCTGCACCATAGTTACACTTGTTACTTGTTACCCGTTACGAATTATCTTATCACAAAACTATCTGTTATCGATAATTTCAGTGCTTGCAGAAAATAGCTTGCTGAAAACCGCTTGTCATTTCCTTCTGCTCCTCGTTGGGTTCGACACTCTTACTTATCGGAAGGACTACGATAGATCCCCTATACTTGTGGGGCATCAAGACTCTTTTCTGGCGCCATTGCCGGCGAGTGAAGCGCCTTTGGTAAGGAAAATTTTATATTGTGTGCTCAAATTTATTGTCACTTGTCACTATGGAAAATAATCCTTTGAGGGGCTTGTTCGGGGTATCTTCACCTCGACCAGAAGCACAAAGAGTTTCCCCTCAACCTACTGAACCTACTGAAAATATTTATTATGAAATTCCTTTGGGTATGATAGAGAAACTGCTAGCTAATCCTTATGCAGGAGATGGGACACTACATCCTGATATGCATCTAATCTATGTGGATGAAGTTTGTGGATTATTTAAGCTTGCATGTTTGCCCGAGGATGAAGTCAAGAAGAAGGTCCTCCCTTTATCTTTGAAGGGAAAGGCATTGACATGGTATAGGCTATGTGATGATATTGGATCTTGGAATTATAATCGATTGAAATTGGAATTTCATCAGAAGTTTTATCCTATGCATCTAGTTCATCATGATCGGAATTATATATATAATTTTTGGCCTTGTGAAGGAGAATGTATCGCTCAAGCTTGGGGGAGGCTTAAGTCAATTTTATATTCATGCCCCAATCATGAGCTCTCAAGAGAAATTATTATTCAGAATTTTTATGCTCGGCTTTCTCGTAATGATCAGTCCATGCTCGATACTTCTTGTATTGGTTCTTTTATAAAGAAGACTATTGAATTCAAATGGGATTTATTGGAAAGAATTAAATGCAACTCTGAAGATTGGGAGCCCGACGAAGGTAAGGAGTCAGGTTTTACCTTAAGTTTGATTGTGTTAAATCTTTTATGGATACCGATGCTTTTCATGAATTTAGCACTAAATATGGACTTGACTCTGAGATAGTAGCTTCTTTCTATGAATCTTTTGCTACTCATTGATGTCTACTACACAACCTTCTTCTTGTAGACGTTGTTGGGCCTCCAAGTGCAGAGGTTTGTAGGACAGTAGCAAATTTCCCTCAAGTGGATGACCTAAGGTTTATCAATCCGTGGGAGGCGTAGGATGAAGATGGTCTCTCTCAAACAACCCTGCAACCAAATAACAAAGAGTCTCTTGTGTCCCCAACACGCCCAATACAATGGTAAATTGTATAGGTGCACTAGTTCGGCGAAGAGATGGTGATACAAGTGCAATATGGATGATAGATATGAGTATTTGTAATCTGAAAATATAAAAAATAGCAAGGTAGCAAGCGATAAAAGTGAGCGTAAACGGTATTGCAATGCTAGGAAACAAGGCCTAGGGTTCATACTTTCACTAGTGCAAGTTCTCTCAACAATAATAACATAATTAGATCATATAACAATCCCTCAACATGCAACAAAGAGTCAGTCCAAAGTCACTAATAGCGGAGAACAAACGAAGAGATTATTGTAGGGTACAAAACCACCTCAAAGTTATCCTTTCTGATCGATCTATTCAAGAGTCCGTAGTAAAATAACATGAAGCTATTCTTTCTGTTCGATCTATCCTAGAGTTCGTACTAGAATAACACCTTAAGACACAAATCAACCAAAACCCTAATGTCACCTAGATACTCCAATGTCACCTCAAGTATTCGTGGGTATGATTATACGATATGCATCACACAATCTCATATTCATATATTCAACCAACACAAAGAACTTCAAAGAGTGCCCCAAAGTTTCTACCGGAGACTCAAGACGAAAACGTGTGCCAGCCCCTATGCATAAGTTCACAAGGTCACTGAACCCACAAGTTGATCACCAAAACATACATCAAGTAGATCACGTGAATATCCCATTGTCACCACAGATAAGCACATGCAAGACATACATCAAGTGTTCTCAAATCCTTAAAGACTCAATCCGATAAGATAACTTCAAAGGGAAAACTCAATCCATTAAAAGAGAGTAGAGAGGGAGAACATCATAAGATCCAACTATAATAGCAAAGCTCACGGTACATCAAGATCGTCCCGAATCAAGAACACGAGAGAGAGAGAGAGAGATCAAACACATAGCTACTGGTACATACCCTCAGCCCCGATGGTGAACTACTCCCTCCTCGTCATGGAGAGCGCCGGGATGATGAAGATGGCCACCAGTGAGGGATCCCCCTCCAGCAGGGTGCCCGAACAGGGTCCCGGTTGGTTTTTGGTGGCTACAGAGGCTTGCGGTGGCGGAACTCCCGATCTAGGTTATGTTCTGGGGGTTTCTGTATATATAAGAGGTTTTGGCGTCAGGAACAAGTCAGGGGGCCTCCGGGCTGTCCACGAGGTAGGGCATGGGCGCGCCCCCACCCTCGTGGGTAGCCTGGGACTCTTCTGGTCCATCTCCGATGCTCTGTGGGCTTCTTCTGGTCCAAAAATAATCTCCGTCAAGTTTCAGGTCAATTGGACTCCGTTTGGTTTTCCTTTTCTGCGGTACTCAAAAACAAGGAAAAACAGAAACTGGCACTGGGCTCTAGGTTAATAGGTTAGTGCCAAAAATAATATAAAAGTGCATATTAAAGCCCATTAAACATCCAAAACAGATAATATAATAGCATGGAACAATAAAAAATTATAGATACATTGGAGACATATCAAGCATCCCCAAGCTTAATTCCTGCTCGTCCTCGAGTAGGTAAATGATAAAAACATAAATTTTGATGTGGAATGCTACCTAACATAATTATCAATGTAATTTTCTTTATTGTGGCAAGAATATTCAGATCCGAAAGATTCAAGACAAAAGTTTAATATTGAGATAAACATAATAATACTTCAAGCATACTAACCAAGCAATTATGTCTTCTCAAAATAACATAGCCAAAGAAAGCTCATCCCTACAAAATCATATAGTTTGGCCATGCTTCATCTTCGTCACACAAAATATTCAAATCATGCACAACCCCGGTTTCAGCCAAGCAATTGTTTCATACTTTAGCCTTTTCAAACTTTTTCAACTTTCATGCAATACTTGAGCGTGAGCCATGGACATAGCACTATGGGTGGAATAGAATATAATGATGGGGGTTGTGTGGAGAAGACAAAAAGGAGAAAGTCTCACATCAACGCGGCTAACCAACGGGCTAGGGAGATGCCCATCAATTGATGTCAATGCGAGGAGTAGGGATTGCCATGCAACGGATGCACTAGAGCTATAAATGTATGAAAGCTCAACAAAAGAAACTAAGTGGGTGTGCATCCAACTTGCTTGCTCACGAAGACCTAGGGCATTTGAGGAAGCCCATTGTTGGAATATACAAGCCAAGTTCTATAATGAAAAATTCCCGCTAGTATATGAAAGTGACAAATAAGAGACTCTCTATCATAAAGATCATGGTGCTACTTTGAAGCACAAGTGTGGAAAAAGGATAGTAGCATTGTCCCTTTTATTTTCTTTTTTATTATTTTTATTTGGCCTTTCTTTTTTTTCTTTTTGTCGGGTGGTAGGTGCGACATATGCCAACGGGTGGCTTATCTTTGTGGGAGCCAGTAAAACATCGCCGGTGCCTGGAAACGGGATGAGGCGAAGACATGCACGCCGGCGGATCTTACCCAGGTTCGGGGCTCTTCGTGGAGATAACACCCCTAGTCCTGCTCTGTGGGGTCTCCGCATGATCACTAGATCAATCCAAGTTGCTACAAGCGCTCGTTGAGCTGTTTGGATAGAGGAAGAGGAAGGGCGAGGCTAGCTCTCCTTTTCTCTCTAGGTGGTGTGTGGAATTCTATTAGATCAACCCTTTGCATGGGTGCCCTGGGGGGTTTATATAGGCCTACCCCCCAGGGGTACAATGGTAATCCGGCTGGGCGCGGGTCCCCGCTGTCAATGTCTAGGCTCGCCGGCTTCTCCGCTAGTCATTGGGGCCCGCTGACTGGTGGGTCCCGCCGGCTGCCGGCCTCTTGGCCGACAGGCCGGCCCCACCGCTTGGGGGCTTTGTCGGCGGCTGGTTACTGTTGCCTCGCCTCTGATGACGAGAGCTTTGTTGAGGTAAGCGTGGCTATAGTGCCGCCGCCTTGCGAGCTCTCACTGTAGCCTTACCTTGTCTTGTCTCCTTAATGAGGCACATGTTTTGAGGGAGGGAGGTAGCCGGCTGTTAGGAGCCGGCCACACCCCTGGCCGACTAGAGGAGGCCAGGCTGCCTTTGGATGTCTCTCTGGTAAAAGGGGCCCGCCGCCTACGGGCCGTACTGGCGCCTGTCGTGGGTGATATCGAGGTCAACACGGCTACAGTGCCACGCCGGATGGGGGATGGCTGGCCCGTACGGCGCCCTATAGCCATGCCTGTTCCGGGATTCAGGGGCAGTGGGCTGTACTGCGGCCACGCCCCATCCTATCGCCGTTATGTGGGTACAGTTTTTAGTGGGTGCAGTCTTGGCCGGCTTCTGGGAGCCGGCTTTCTTCATGGCCGGCTTCTGGGAGTCGGCTTTCTTCATGGCCGGCTTCTGGGAGTCGGCTTTCCTCATGTCCGGCTTCTGGGAGTCGGCTTTCCTCATGGCCGGCTTCTGGGAGTCGGCTTTCCTCATGGCCGGCTTCTGGGAGTCGGCTTTCCTCATGGCCTGGGGATAGCCGGCCGGGGGAAGGCGGCCATATGCTTTGTATGCTTGAAGGCTTGAATGGCCCGATAATTTTTCAAAGAGCCAGGGGGAGTAGGTTAGGCTACCCGTGGCCATTTACTCCGACACTTTTTTTGGCCTTCCTTTTTTTTCCTTTTTTTTCCTTTTTGGGACAATGCTCTATTAATGATGATCATCACACTTCTATTTATTTACAACTCAAAGATTACAACTCGATACTAGAACAAAGTATGACTCTATATGAATGCCTCCGGCGGTGTACCGGGATGGGCAATGAAACAAGAGTGACATGTATGAAAAATTATGCATGGTGGCTTTGCCACAAATACGATGTCAACTACATGATCATGCAAGGCAATACGACAATGATGAAGCGTGTCATAATAAATGAAACGGTGGAAAGTTGCATGGCAATATATCTCGGAATGGCTATGGAAATGCCATAATAGGTAGGTATGGTGGCTGTTTTGAGGAAGATATAAGGAGGTTTATGTGTGATAGAGCGTATCATATCACGGGGTTTGGATGCACCGGCGAAGTTTGCACCTATTCTCAAGGTGAGAAAGGGCAATGCACGGTACCGAAGAGGCTAGCAATGATGGAAAGGTGAGAGTGCGTATAATCCATGGACTCAACATTAGTCATAAAGAACTCACATACTTATTGCAAAAATCTACAAGTCATCAAAACCAAGCACTACATGCATGCTCCTAGGGGAAGGGTTGGTAGGAGTTAACCATCACGCGATCCCGACCTCCACACAAAGGATGACAATCAAAGAAATACCTCATGCTTCAAATTTGTTACACAACGGTTACCATACGTGCATGCTACGGGACTTGCAAACCTCAACACAAGTATTTCTCAAATTCACAACTACTCCACTAGCATGACTCTAATATCACCATCCTCATGTCTCAAAACAATCATCAAGTATCAAACTTCTCATAGTATTCAATGCACTCTATATGAAAGTTTTTATTATACCCATCTTGAATGCCCATAATATTAGGACTAGTTTCATAACCAAAGCAAATTACCATGCTGTTCTAAAGACTCTCAAAATAATATAAGTGAAGCATGATAGTTCATCTATTTCTTCAAAATAAAACTACCGTCGTGCTCTAAAAAGATATAAGTGAAGCACTAGAGCAAATGACAAACTACTCCAAAAGATATAAGTGAAGATCAATGAGTAGTCGAATAATTATGCAACTATGTTAAGACTCCCTAACATTTAAGAACTTAAGATCTTGGTATTTTATTCAAACAGCAAGCAAAACAAAATAAAACAAAATGACGCTCCAAGCAAAACACATATCATGTGGTGAATAAAAATATAGCTCCAAGTAAAGTTACCGATGAACGAAGACGAAAGAGGGGATGCCATCCGGGCCATCCCCAAGCTTAGGCTCTTGGTTGTACTTGAATATTACCTTGGGGTGCCTTGGGCATCCCCAAGCTTAGGCTCTTGCCACTCCTTATTCCATAGTCCATCGAATCTTTACCCAAAACTTGAAAACTTCACAACAGAAAACTCAACAGAAAACTCGTAAGCTCCGTTAGTATAAGAAAATAAATCACCACTTAGGTACTGTTTTGAACTCATTCTAAATTCATATTGGTGTAATATATACTGTATTCCAACTTGTATATGGTTCACACCCTCCGATACTACTCATAGATTCATCAAAATAAGCAAACAACACATAGAAAACAGAATCTGTCAAAAACAGAACAGTCTGTAGTAATCTGTATCATTTGAATACTTATGTAACTCCAAAAATTCTGAAATAAATTGGTGGACGTGAGGAATTTGTCTATTAAGCTTCTTCAAAAAGAATATACTCAAAACCACTCTTCTGTAAAAAATGACAGCTAATCTCGTGAGCGCAAAGTTTCTGTTTTTTTACAGCAAGATCACATTAACTTCCACCCAAGTCTTCCCAAAGGTTCTACTTGGCACTTTATTAAAACAAAATCTATAAAACATGATTACTACAGTAGCTTAATCATGTGAACACACAAAAACAGTAGGGGTAAATATTGGGTTGTCTCCCAACAAGCGCTTTTCTTTAATGCCTTTCTAGCTAGGCATGATGATTTCAATGATGCTCGTATAAAAGATAAGAATTGAAACATAAAGAGAGCATCATGAAACACATGGCAAACACATTTAAGCCTAAACCACTTCCTATGCATAGGGATTTTGTGAGCAAACAACTTATGGGAACAATAATCAACTAGCATAGGGAGGCAAAACAAGCATAACTTCAAGATTTTCAACACATAGAGAGGAAACTTGATATTATTGCAATTCCTACAAGCATATGTTCCTCCCTCATAATAATTTTCAGTAGCATCATGAATGAATTCAACAATATAACCATCACATAAAGCATTCTTTTCATGATCTACAAGCATAGAAAATTTACTACTCTCCACATAAGCAAAATTCTTCTCATTCAGAATAGTGGGAGTATCATAAGAAACTCAAATGCTATAAATTGTTTCCACATTAAAAGAGTAATGTTCAGAAAAAGGGTAATCATAATCATGACAAGTTTTGTAAATATAATCATCACTTCTTTTTATAACATAAGTATCATCACAATAATCATCATAAATAGGAGGGATGCTATCATCATAATAAATTTGCTCATCAAAACTTGGGAGACTAAAAATATCATCTTCAGTAAACATAGCATCCCCAAGCTTGGGACAAACATTAATTGCAGCAAATAAATTCTCAAACATGTCATTCTCATCAAACATAGCATCCCCAAGCTTGGGCCTTTTCGTATCATAAGCATAATCACTCTCATCATTAATAGTATGGATAGCACCAATAGTATAGTAATTATCATCATTGCACTGAGTAATAGGAGCAACATCATTTGGGAGGGATACCTTTTTACCTTTGCTTCTACGTCTTTTCTTTTTCTTCTTCACATCGTGTGTGGGTTAACCCTCTTTTTGGAGCTCCTTATTAATGAGATTGGTTGGATAGAAGTCTCCTCCTCGTTACCTGATTCATCATAAGAAAAAATAGGAGGATATTGGGAAATATCTTCCCTTTCATTAGTATTCTCTTCATCTTCTATTTGTTTTCTTGACTTTATGTAATTGGCAATGTAAAGATTTTCAATACAATTCACCGCACAATACATATAAATTTCCTCTAGATCAAAATCAAGAACTTTATCAAGGACAAATTCTGGAAGATCCTTAGTTAAACGTTTCATTTCTTCATAACCCACAAGCAAACTAAGTTCATTATGATGTGCAAGGGAAATAAAGTCATCACAATTTTTGGACACGATACGATCATGAAACAATTTGCATTGGGTATTTAGATGATCACGTTCATTGCAAAGTTCACAAGGATGGCAAAGAAATTTTAAATTTTCAGCACAAGCATCTAGCCTCTCTTGTAGCCATTTAGTTTCTAAATACTTATGCCTCTTGCAAAATCTATCTTCCCTATTCGGTGTGTACTTGCAAACTCTATGCACTCCACAAAAGTTGACATGCTTATAAGAGACATTTTCATCATGACTAGTGCAATCATCATTAGTACTATGGATATTCAAAGAGTTCATACTAACAACATTGCAATCATGCTCCTCATTCAAATATTTAGTGCCAAACATTTTAATGCATTCTTCTTCTAACACTTTGGCACAATTATCGGAATCCTTATTTTCACGAAAGACATTAAAAAGATGAAGCATATGAGGCACCCTCAATTCCATTTTTTTATTTTTCTTTTATAGACTAAACTAGTGATAAAACAAGAAACTAAAAGATTCGATTGCAAGATCTAAAGATATACCTTCAAGCACTCACATCCCCGACAACGGCGCCAGAAATTAGCTTGATGTCTACTACACAACCTTCTTCTTGTAGACGTTGTTGGGCCTCCAAGTGCAGAGGTTTGTAGGACAGTAGCAAATTTCCCTCAAGTGGATGACCTAAGGTTTATCAATCCGTGGGAGCCGTAGGATGAAGATGGTCTCTCTCAAACAACCCTGCAACCAAATAACAAAGAGTCTCTTGTGTCCCCAACACACCCAATACAATGGTAAATTGTATAGGTGCACTAGTTCGGCGAAGAGATGGTGATACAAGTGCAATATGGATGATAGATATGAGTATTTGTAATCTGAAAATATAAAAACAGCAAGGTAGCAAGCGATAAAATTGAGTGTAAACGGTATTGCAATGCTAGGAAACAAGGCCTAGGGTTCATACTTTCACTAGTGCAAGTTCTCTCAACAATAATAACATAATTAGATCATATAACAATCCCTCAACATGCAACAAAGAGTCACTCCAAAGTCACTAATAGCGAAGAACAAACGAAGAGATTATTGTAGGGTATGAAACCACCTCAAAGTTATCATTTCTGATCGATCTATTCAAGAGTCCGTAGTAAAATAACATGAAGCTATTCTTTCTGTTCGATCTATCCTAGAGTTCGTACTAGAATAACACCTTAAGACACAAATCAACCAAAACCCTAATGTCACCTAGATACTCCAATGTCACCTCAAGTATCCGTGAGTATGATTATACGATATGCATCACACAATCTCATATTCATCTATTCAACCAACACAAAGAACTTCAAAGAGTGCCCCAAAGTTTTTACCGGAGAGTCAAGACGAAAACGTGTGCCAACCCCTATGCATAAGTTCACAAGGTCACTGAACCCGTAATTTGATCACCAAAACATACATCAAGTAGATCACGTGAATATCCCATTGTCACCACAGATAAGCACATGCAAGACATACATCAAGTGTTCTCAAATCCTTAAGGACTCAATCTGATAAGATAACTTCAAAGGGAAAACTCAATCCATTAAAAGAGAGTAGAGAGGGAGAACATCATAAGATCCAACTATAATAGCAAAGCTCGCGGTACATCAAGATCGTGCCGAATCAAGAACACGAGAGAGAGAGAGAGATCAAACACATAGCTACTGGTACATACCCTCAGCCCCGAGGGTGAACTACTCCCTCCTTGTCATGGAGAGCGCCGGGATGATGAAGATGGCCACCAGTGAGGGATCCCCCCTCCGGCAGGGTGCCGGAACAGGGTCCCGGTTGGTTTTTGGTGGCTACAGAGGCTTGCGGTGGCGGAACTCCCGGTCTAGGTTATGTTCTGGGGGTTTCTGTATATATAAGAGGTTTTGGCGTCGGGAACAAGTCAGGGGGGTCTCCGGGCTGTCCACGAGGTAGGGGGCGCGCCCCCACCCTCGTGGGCAGCCCGGGACTCTTCTGCTCCATCTCCGATGCTCCGTGGGCTTCTTCTGGTCCAAAAATAATCTCCGTCAAGTTTCGGGTCAATTGGACTCCGTTTGGTTTTCCTTTTCTGCGATACTCAAAAACAAGGAAAAAACAGAAACTGGCACTGGGCTCTAGGTTAATAGGTTAGTCCCAAAAATAATATAAAAGTGCATATTAAAGCCAATTAAACATCCAAAACAGATAATATAATAGCATGGAACAATAAAAAATTATAGATACGTTGGAGACGTATCACTCATGTTGATCTCCTAAGGAGAAGTGGTTTAAATATCATCCTCCATTGAAGTTTAAGTAGTAGAACCTATTAAAGCTGAAGAAGAAATTATTACTTATAATGTTGATCCAGTTGTTCCTACTGCTTATATTGAGAATCCACCTTTCCCTATTAGAGTAAAGGAACATGCTAAAGCTTCAGTTGTGGTTCGTAAGAGTTATACTAGAACACCCACACCCCCTGAACAAATTAAAGTTGAACCTAGTATTTCTATGGTTAAAGATCTCTTGGTCGATAATATTGATGGGCATGTTATTTATTTCTGTGATGAAGGTGCTAGAATTGCTAAACCCGATGAAAAGGATGAACATAGACCTGTTGTTGGCATGCCTGTTGTTTCTATTAAAATAGGAGATCATTGTTATCGTGGCTTATGTGATTTGGGTGCTAGTGTGAGTACAATTCCTTTTACCTTATATCAAGAAATTATGAATGATATTGCACCTACTGAAATAGAAGATATTGATGTCACTATTAAGCTTGCTAACAGAGATACTATATCACCAATTGGGATTGTTAGAGATGTTGAAGTCCTATGTGGGAAAATAAAATATTCTACTGATTTTCTTGTTCTTGGTTCCCCACAAGATGATTTTTGTCCCATTATATTTGGTAGACCTTTCTTGAACACTGTCAATGCTAAGATAGATTGTAAGAAAGAAACTGTTATTGTAAATTTCGGGGATGTGTCTCATGAGTTTAATTTCTCTAAATTTCGTAGACAACCTCATGATAAAGAATTGCCTATTAGAGATGAAATTATTGGTCTTGCTTCTATTGCTATGCCTCCTACCGATCCTTTAGAACAATATTTGCTAGACCATGAAAATGACATGTTCATGAATGAAAGAAATGAAATAGATGAAATATTCTTTAAACAAATGCCTGTTCTGAAACACAACTTGCCTGTTGAGACTCTTGGAGATCCTTTACCACCCAAGAGTGATCCCATATTCGAGCTTAAACAATTACCTGATACTTTGAAATGTGCTTATCTTGATGAAAAGAAAATATATCCTGTTATTATTAGTGCTAACCTTTTAGAGCATGAAGAAAAGAAATTATTGAAAACTCTGAAGAAGCACCGTGCTACTATTGGATATACTCTGGATGATCTTAAGGGCATTAGTCCCACTCTATGTCAGCACAAAATTAATATGGAACCCGATGCTAAACCAGTTGTTGATCACCAACGACGGTTAAATCCAAGATGAAAGAAGTGGTTAGAAATGAAATATTAAAACTTCTGGAAGCAGGTATAAAATATCCTATTGCTGATAGTAGATGGGTAAGTCCTGTTCATTGTGTCCCTAAGAAGGGAGGTATTACTATTGTGCCTAATGATAAAAATGAATTGATCCCACAAAGAATTGTTACAGGTTATAGAATGGTTATTGATTTTAGAAAGTTAAATAAAGCCACTAGGAAAGATCATTATCCTCTACCTTTTATCCATCAAATGCTAGAAGGAATGTCAAAACATACACACTTTTGCTTTCTAGATGGTTATTCTGGTTTTTCTCAAATACCTGTATCACAAGAGGATCAAGAAAAAACTACTTTTACATGCCCTTTTGGTACCTTTGCTTATAGACGTACGCCTTTTGGTTTATGCAATGCACCTGCTACCCGTCAAAGATGTATGACTGCTATATTCTCTGACTTTTGTGACAAGATTATTGAGGTTTTCATGGATGATTTCTCCGTTTACGGAACTTCTTTTGATGATTGCTTGAGCAACCTTGATCGAGTTTTGCAGAGATGTGAAGAAACTAATCTTGTCTTGAATTGGGAGAAGTGCCACTTTATGGTTAATTAAGGTATTGTCTTGGGGCATAAAATCTCCGAAAGAGGTATTGAAGTTGATAAAGCAAAAGTTGATGCTATTGGAAAAATGTTGTGTCCTAAAGATATCAAAGGTATAAGAAGTTTCCTTGGTCATTCTGGTTTTTATAGGAGATTTATTAAAGATTTCTCTAAAATTTCTAGGCCTCTCACTAATCTCTTGCAAAAAGATGCCCCATTTGTTTTTTATGATGATTGTGTAGAAGCGTTTGGAATACTTAAGAAAGCCTTAATTTCTGCACCTATTGTTCAACCACCTGATTAAAACCTACCCTTTGAAATTATGTGTGATGCTAGTGATTATGCTGTTGGTGTTGTTCTAGGACAAAGAGTTGATAAGAAATTAAATGTTATTCGTTATGCTAGTAAAACTCTAGACAATGCTCAAAGAAATTATGCTACTACCGAAAAAATAGCAGTTGTGTTTGCTTGTGATAAGTTCAGATCTTATATTGTTGATTCTAAAAGAACTATTCACACTGATCATGCTGCTATTAAATACCTTATGGAAAAGAAAGATGCTAAACCTAGACTTATAAGACGGGTTCTCTTGCTACAAGAATTTTATTTACATATTATTGATAGAAAGGGAGCTGAGAACCCCGTAGCAGACAACTTTTCTAGGTTAGAGAATGTTCTTGATGACCCACTACCTATTGAGGATAGCTTTCCTGATGAACAATTAGCTATCAGAAATGCTTCTCGTAATACTCCGTGGTATGCTGATTATGCTAATTACATTGTTGCTAATATTATACCACCTAGCTTCACATAGCAACAAAAGAAAAAGTTTTTCTATGATTTAAGACATTACTTCTGGGATGACCCACATCTTTATAAAGAAGGAGTAGATGGTGTTATTAGATGTTGTGTACCTGAGCATGAACAGGAACAAATCCTACGCAAGTGTCACTGTGAGGCTTATGGAGGACACCATGCGGGAGATAGAACTGCACACAAGGTATTACAATCCGGTTTTTATTGGCCTACTCTCTTCAAGGATGCTCGTAAGTTTGTCTTGTCATGTGATGAATGTCAAAGAATTGGTAATATTAGTAGACGTCAGGAAATGCCTATGAATTATTCACTTGTTATTGAACCATTTGATGTTTGGGGATTTTATTATATGGGACCTTTTCCTTCCTCTAATGGGTATACACATATTCTGGTTGTTGTTGATTACGTTACTAAGTGGGTAGAAGATATTCCAACTAGTAGTGCTGATCATAATACTTCCATTAAAATGCTTAAAGAAGTTATTTTCGCGAGGTTTGGAGTCTCTAGATATTTAATGACTGATGGTGGTTCACATTTTATTCATGTTGCTTTCCGTAAATTGCTTGCTAAGTATGATGTTAACCATAGAATTGCATCTCCATATCATCCCAGTCTAGTGGTTAAGTAGAATTGAGTAATAGAGAAATAAAATTGATCTTGCAAAAGACTGTCAATAGATCTATAAAGAATTGGTCTAAGAAACTTTGATGATGCACTATGGGCTTATAGAACTGCTTATAAAAATCCTATGGGTATGTCTCCGTATAAAATGGTTTATGGAAAAGCATCTCACTTACCTCTTGAACCAGAACATAACGCTTATTGGGCAATTAAAGAGCTCAACTATGATTTCAAACTTGCTGGTGAGAAGAGGTTGTTTGACATTAGCTCGCTTGATGAATGGAGAACCCGGGCTTATGAAAATGCTAAGTTGTTTAAGGAAAAGGTTAAAAAATGGCATGTTAAATGAATACAAAAGCGTGAACTCAATGTAGGTGACCATATCTTGCTATACAATTCTCGTTTAAGATTTGTTGCAGGAAAACTTTTCTCTAAATGGGAAGGGCCTTACATTATTGAGGAAGTTTATCATTCCGATGCCATCAAGATCAACAATGCCGAAGGCAATAACCCGAAGGTGGTAAACGGGCAAAGAATCAAACATTATATCTCAGGTACTCCCATAAATGTTGAAACCAATATTATTAATACCATAACACTGGAGGAGTACATAAGGGAAACCTACCAGAACACGCCAGAGCTCCGAAAAAGAATAGGTATGTGATACGGTAAGTAAGCCGACTCCAAAACTTTTCCCATGGCAATTTTACTCCATTTTGGAATATTTAAAAATTAGGAAAATAAAAAGTAGTCCGGAAAGTGCACGAGGAGGCGACAAGCCGTGGGGGCGCGCCCTACCACCTTGGGCGCCCCCAGACTTGTGGCCACCTCGTGTGCCCTCCGGACTCCGTTTTCTTGCACAATACTTCTTTTGGTCGGTGAAAATTCATTATATAATCTCCCGAAGGTTTTGAGCACCGCATCACGTCAATATCCTCTGTTCTTGTTTCCAGTTATTTTTCTGACAGATCTAGATAGCCATGACGTCCCCAAACGCTCCGAAGGACAAGTTCTTCAAGAAGGTCAACAACCCCTACCTTGCGGAGGTGCTGCGACACCCTCAAACCATTGAGATGCGTGAGGGGTGCTGCACATCCGCGATGTTCAAGGGCCAGAGAGGACCGAAAGTGTGGAGACAAGATTCAAAGCAATGGAGCAGCAACTCTTCAAGTGCCAAGGGATGGTGGAAAGAGGACTCAATGCCAATCACTTGATGATCGCGGAATTTACCAATGATCACAAGTTGGATGCCAAAAACATAGGGAAGGCCATCTTCAAGCTTCAGGAGAAAACCGAGCATCTCCAAGCCCAGATCTATGACCTGCAAAACCAAAACTGTGAGTATGAATATAGATTTAAGAGGATGAGTTTGGCTGTAGATTTGAGGATCCTGGAGACTCGTTCATTTTCTATGATGGTGAACCTATGCCTTGGAAGACGGAGGACAAGCCCCCCACAACATCATCACCACCTCTGAGGAGGGAGACATGAGTACATGGGTATGGGCACTCCCCTTGGTTTGTGCCAAGCTTGGGGAGGTGTCCCGGTATCGTATCACCATCACATCTTTACCTTTATCGTTTTACTTAGTTCGATCCTTTTGATTATATCTTGATTTAGTAGAATAAAGTTTTAGTATGATCTAGCTTTGAGTTTTGCTTTGAGTTCCTCTATGTAATCGAGTTTGAGAGTTATATAATAAAGAGTAGTTTTGAGTTGAGGGCCTTGCTCTCTTGCTATGATCTTGAGTAAAAGAAATAAAGAAAAGAGAATAAAAGAAGTAAAAAGATTATATAGCAATCTTATGGAAAGTGATGACTTCACATATAAAGAGTATGGTGAATAAGACTTGTTGTGAGTTGACAAACTTAGTATCTGTCATTATTGCAATTAAAAGGAAGTAATAAAGAAAGAGAGGTTCACATATAAATATATTATCTTGGACATCTTTTATGATTGTGAGCACTCATTAAAATATTATATGCTAAAAGGTTGATGTTGGACAAGGAAGACAACATAATGGGTTATGTTTGCTTATTTCCGAATAGAAGTTATATTGTCGTGGATCCTCCAACATGAGATGCTTGCTTCCACCTCATACTAGCCAAAATTTCCGCACCAAGTAGAGATACTACTTGTGCATCCAAACACCCTCAACCCAGTTTTTCCATGAGAGTCCACTATACCTACCTATGGATTGAGTAAGATCCTTCAAGTAAGTTGTCATCGGTGCAGGCAATAAAAATTGCTCTTTAAATATGTATGATCTATTAGTGTAAGGAAAATAAGCTTTATACGAACTTGTGATATGGAAGAAATAAAAGCGACGGACTGCATAATAAAGTTCTTTATCACACGCAGCAATATAAAGTGACGTTATTTTGCATTAAGATTTCGTGCATCCAACCAAAAAGCGCATGAAAACCTCTGCTTCCCTCTGCGAAGGGCCTAATTTACTTTTTAATATTTATCCTTATGCAAGAGTCATGGTGATCTTCACCACTTCCTATATTTCACCTTTTTCTTTTGGCAAGCGCCATGTGTTGGGGAAAGATCTAGAAACATATACCCACTCGGATGTAGGTGATCATGGGTTATTATTGTTGACATTACCGTTGAGGTAAATAGTTGGGTGGCAAAATTATAAGCCCCTATCTTTCTATGTGTCCGATGGAAACTTTGATCTCATAAATACCGCGTGAGATTTAGCAATTAATTGTGAAAGATTAAAAGATGGTTGAGTATGTGGATTTTCTACACAAGCTCTTATTTTGACTCTTTTTGATGTTATGATAAATTGCAATTGCTTTAATGAATGAGATTGTAGTTTGTTGGTTCTCAATATAGTTTCTGATTCATACCTTATCTTGTGAACGAATTGTTACTTTGGCATGAGAAGTTATATGAGAATATATAGTGTTGTTCTAAAGATGATCATGATGCCTTCATGTCCGTATTTTATTTTATCGTCGCCTCTGTCTCTAAACATGTGGGCATGATTATCGATCTCGGCTTTCGCTTGAGGACAAGCAAGGTCTAAGCTTGGGGGAGTTGATACGTCCATTTTGCATCATGCTTTTATGTTTATATTTATTGCATTATGGCTGTTATTACACGTTATGGTACAATACTTATGCCTTTTCTCTCTTATTTTACAAGGTTTACACGAAGAGGGAGAATGCCGGCAAATGCCGGCAGCTGGAATTCTGGATCGAAAAGGAGCAAATCCTAGAGATCTATTCTGCACAACTCCAAAAGTCCTGAAAATTTATGGAGAATTATTTTGGAATATATAAAAAATATTGGGTGAAGAAAATACCAGAGGGGAGCCACCAGGTGGCCACAAGCCTGGGGGGGGCACACCCCTAGGGCTTCTGGGCCCCCTGTCAGGCCTCCGGTGCCCCTCTTCTGCTATATGGTGTATTTTGACCTAGGAAAAAAATGGGAAGATAG
Source organism: Triticum aestivum (assembly GCF_018294505.1). Taxonomy (NCBI): domain Eukaryota; kingdom Viridiplantae; phylum Streptophyta; class Magnoliopsida; order Poales; family Poaceae; genus Triticum; species Triticum aestivum. The sequence continues at coordinate 299,672,580 of NC_057796.1, forward strand.
CTTTCGGTGAAGGAAATATGCCCTAGAGGCAATAATAAAGTTATTATTTTATTTCCTTATATCATGATAAATGTTTATTATTCATGCTAGAATTGTATTAACCAGAAACTTGATACATGTGTGGATACATAGACAAAACACTGTGTCCCTAGTAAGCCTCTACTAGACTAGCTCGTCAATCAAAGATGGTTAAGTTTCCTAGCCATAGACATGTGTTGTCATTTGATAAATGGGATCACATCATTAGGAGAATGATGTGATGGACATGACCCATTCGTTAGCTTAGCATATTGACCGTTCAGTTTTATTGCTACTGCTTTCTTCATGTCAAATACATGTTCCTCAGACTATGAGATTATGCAACTCCCGGACACCGGAGGAATACCTTGTGTGCTATCAAACGTCACAACGTAACTGGGTGATTATAAAGATGCTCGACAGGTATCTCCAAAGGTGTCTGTTGGGTTGGCATAGATCAAGATTAGGATTTGTCACTCCGAATATCGGAGAGGTATCTTTGGGCCCTCTCGGTAATGCACATCATAAGAAGCCTTGCAAGCAAAGTGACTAATGAGTTAGTTGCGGGATGATGCATTACAGAATGAGTAAAGAGATTTGCCGGTAACGAGATTGAACTAGGTATGAAGATACCGATGATCGAATCTCGGGCAAGTAACATACCGATGACAAAGGGAACAACGTATGTTGTCATTACAGTTTGACTGATAAAGATCTTCGTAGAATATGTGGGAGCCAATATGAGCATCTAGGTTCCGCTCTTGGTTATTGACCGGAGAGGTGTCTCGGTCATCTCTACATAGTTCTCGAACCCATAGGGTCCGCACGCTTAATGTTCGATGACGATTTTATATTGTATGAATTATGTGATTTGATGACTGAATGTTGTTCGGAGTCTCGGATGAGATCACGAACATGACGAGGAGTATCGAAATGGTTGAGAGGTAAAGATTCATATATAGGACGATAGTATTTGGACACCGGAAGTGTTCCGGGGGTACCGGGTACGTATCGGGTCACTTGAAAGGGGTTCCGGGCACCCCCGGCCAAGATATGGGCCTTATTGGGCCTAGGGCGGGACAGACCATCCCCTAGTGGGCTGGTGCGCCCCATACATGGCCTAATAGGGGGAGGAAAGGGAGAGGAGAGAAAGGAAGGGGGGCAATTCGGCCTCCCCTTTCCTTCTCTCCCCCCGCCTCTTTCCTTCTCCCTCCGGAAAACATAGAAAGGGGGGAGGCCGAATAGGATTAGGCCCCAAGTAGGATTCCTCCTTGTCGGTGGGAAACGACACCTATGGGATCACAAGAATCCCTACTATGGTTGCCGGAGCGGAGGGTTGCAAGAAGAGCAGGATTAGTAATCAACACAAGGATCGTTTACCCAGGTTCGGGCCGTGAGGATGCGTAAAACCCTAGTCCCGCTTTGGTGGATGTATTGAGTGTTCTTGAGCCTTCCAACTAGCTATGGTGGCTGGGTTGTTCCAAAGAGCCGAATCCTTTTCCAGTATGCCATGGGCCTCCTTTTATAGTCGAAAGGGGCTGCCACAGTGGCGCACAGGAGGTGGAAAGGCGTACAGTGCTACGAGCTTATCGCTCGTATTACAGGACAAGACGCATTTAATGCATCGCTTAGGTGTCCCCTTGCTTTATTGGGGATGGGAACGAGGCCCGTCCCGTCCGTCGCCGCTCCTCCTTGCTTCGACATGCGCCCTGGTCAGCGATGCATGCGGCGCCATGTAGGCAGGCAGGCCACTGAGGTGGCGCGGTGGTAGGGTCTTCACGAAGATTTGCACACCGCCACGCAGGCGCATGCTGAGTTGGCCTGGAAGCTGCATGTTGCCGCGCAGGTGCTTGCCCAGCTGGTTGGGCTGGCAGCTGCATGCGAACGGCGGTGGAGACTTGGCTGGTGTGGGCCTGGCAGTGGCCCTGCTAGCGTCCTCGGTGAGGGCCTTGCCGGGTGGCTCGGCAAGGGTCTTGTCGTGGCACGCTGTCGTCCCCGGCAAGGATCTTACCGGGGGTCTTGTGGCTCTCCTCGGCAAGGATCTTGCCGAGGACCGTTGTCTTTTAATCCTCATCTAATCTTGAATATTCCTTGTCTTCACAAAGATCTGCATGCTACCACGAAGGTGCCTCTCGAGCCCTAGTTCCAACGTGGTTGGTTGAGTTGGAACCCGTGGGCTCGAGGGTGGCTCACTCCACTGGTGTGGGCGAGCCGCCCCGGCAAGGGTCTTGCCGGGGCCGCTGAGGCTACCCCCGGCAAGGGTCTTGCCGGGGGAACCTGTTTCGCCTCTCTGCTTCTTTGTGCTTCTTGGCCTTGGCGTTGCCTTGGATGTCTTATACTTTGGCTTCTCTCCAGCTTCCCTCCCTTGCCCTGCTTCGTGTGGCCGTGGCGCGTGGCTCTGACTGCCTGTGCACAAGTAAAGGGGTCAAAAGGAGAGCCCCTACTTTTGTACACCGACAGGAGCCCCCGGGCCTGGGCCACACATAAGCGCGACACGTTGTTGGGCCAGGCCCAAAATGGTGCGCGGGCTGGCGGGGCGGATTTTCACCGTAGTAACTCTTCGTCCGCTGCGCTTCCCCACGACCCGCATTGAATGCGCGACGCAGGAAGGGGGCGTGCGTGACGTGGGCGGCATGCGTGGGGCGGTTTCCGCAGGCATGCGTCACATCACGATATAGGGGCGGCTCGCGCCTTCCCCATGAAGAGGGAGAGGCGTAAAGGCGCGACCCATTTACTGAATGGGACCGGGTCACGGTCTTCAAGGCGTCCACACCCCACGATCACGGGGTGGGGAGAGGTCGCTTCATCCGTCCCCTCGGTTCTGCATGTTTGCCACGCGTCCTCCATGCGCTTGGGGTGGCAAGTGATGGAGGCGGGAAACCGGGCCGTCGCTGGTTGGGGCAGCGGGTCGGTCTTGATTCCCTGCGCCTCTGGTGGCTGGATTGGCTGAGCGGGGCGGCCGAGCCCCGACCCCGCCCCTTTAAAAGGAGAGGGAAGGGGGGATGACATCCCGCATTCTTCTATCTTCTATCTCCTCCTGCTTCTGCTTCTTCCTCTCGTCCGCCATGGAGAAGGGGAACCCCGGTCCCTCGACGGTGGCGGCGAGGGTCGCCGCTCGACAGCGCATCCCTCCTCCTCCTGAGCCCGCGGTGGTGGAGCCGGCTGCGAGGGGAAGGGGGCGAGGCCGTGGGCGAAGCCGTGGTAGAGGTCGTGGTGCTCGGGGAAGAGGAGGACGGGGCGGCGCGCCGGCCTCGCCCCCGCCAATGATGCCTTTCCCGACGGAGGGCCACGTTGGAGACCAGCCCCGCGAGTTCTTCATCAGACTGCGCCGGCCTCCGCGTCGCCGTCTTCGTCTTCCCGCCCCGTTTGCTCGGGAGATGGAGCGTGACCCGCCCCTGACCCTCAGGTTGCACATGAGGGGCTGCGGGAATGGGGGCACGGGGGTCGACGTCGACTTCCTAGCTCCTTGGGTCATGTACCTCTGCCGTGGATGGAAGACGTTCGCTCGCATCCATAGCCTAGCGGCGGGGCTCGTCCTCTACTTCAAATTAATGGTGGACGGGTTGCTCTCCGTCAAGGTCTTGGGAGATTTTGGAACCCTCCTGAAGTGCTGCATGGAGAGCTCCTCCGACGGAGACTCCGACGATGGAAGCTCTTCCTCGAGCGAAAGTGACGAGGAGGACAGCGGGGCAGATGACGGGGACGAGTCCGACTAGGCGTCGGATGCCCCGCGCCTGGGCGGGTGCGGCAGCAGCAGCATCTGCACCTGGCCGCTCCTCCGGCAGAGTTTTGCCTGGGGAGGGGCCAGCTCCTTGAACTTCTCGGGGCCGTCTCCTTGGGCGGCTGGCGTCGGGAGGCTGCGGAAGAGGAAGAGGGCGGGCGGCAAGGCCGTCAACTCGGAGTATGCGGACACCGACGCCTTCGTCGCGTGTCTGGCGACCTGCCGCCTCATCTTCCAGCTCCTTTCCCGGCACCGTCATCACCGGCCCACCCTTGGGTAGCCACCGAGGTGTTCTCTTGGTGCTTTCTGCTGCTCGTAGCTCGCCCAGGCGTCCCTTTTGCCCTTTCGCCTTCTTGACCTGCCTCCTAAGGAGAGGGACAAGAAAGGGATTTCGGGCATCTCATCTCTTTTTTAGTCTGTAAGCCTTCAGGCTTTTGTTAAATTTAGAACTTGTAATCCCCTTGCTCATGTTTTTCATTTCGTATGAACTATACCTGTGTGGGATGTTTTTAATGAAAAAGGGATGTTTGTCGGGTTTTTCATTCGTGGGTGGACCCCGTGACAAGGAGCGAATCCTTGTTACTATTTAAGATAAACGTTTTTCGCCCGACAACAGGCCTTGCCGTCCCCCTCACTTCGCTCGACCATTCTCGCGCCCTTGGCAGAGGTAGGGACGAAGTGGGTTTAGGCTCCTCGTTCTATCTCCTTGCCGCCGCGGCTACAACCAAATCCAGACCCAGGAGATAATCCTTAGGTATAGGAAAAAGGGGAGCACGGTAGCCTGGAGAGAAAACGAGGTTTCACATGTCCCAGTTCCGTACCGAAATGCATGACAGAGGATGAAAGACTTATCTAGATTTGCAGCCCCCGGCAACCTTGTCTTGCCGCGGTTGGATCCTTGTACTTGCAGCCCCCGGCAACTCTGGTTTGCCGGGGTCGGGACGCCGGTCCGTTCCCTTTCTTCCAAGCAGCTCAGCAGAAGTGCTCATGTGCCCTGCGAACCAAAGGAGGGCAGAAAAGAACAGAGAGACGCGCACTCGACCTCTAGGCTAGGGGTTAGTCGCCGCTAAGCACTATCAACCCTAACCAAGGAAGAGACTCGACCTAGCATGCATGCTATAACTTAGGGCGCCAGCGCTTCATTTACTTCTGCTCAGGGTCTGCGCCTGGCTTTGTACAAAGGGTTACATGCCTCACCGGCAAAGCTTGTACAAAAGGTGGCTTGCCAGGGGGCCCGGCAAGCCGCGCCTTATGGGTAAAACTTGCGAAGATGCTCGATGTTCCAGGAGTTGCTCACTGGGACAGGATCTTCGGTCTCCAGGCGGACTGCGCCAGGCCTGGTGACTCGTATTACCCGATAAGGGCCTTCCTACTTCGGCGTCAACTTGTTGGAATTCTTGGCCGACTGAACGCGACGAAAACAAGGTCGCCTTCCTCAAAGCTTCGGGCATGAACCTTGTGGCTATGGTAGCGGCGCAAGGCTTGCTGGTAGCGTGCTGCTCTCACAGCCGCCCGAAGACGATCTTCCTCAAGGAGCGTTGCGTTATCTTGCCGCAACTGCTCTTGCTCAAGCTCATCATAAGCGAGCACTCGAGGTGACCCGTATATGAGTTCCATGGGGAGAACTGCCTCCGCCCCATATACTAGGGCAAAGGGTGTCTGACTGGTGGCTCGATTTGGCGTCGTCCTGATCGACCAAAGAACCGTCGGCAACTCATCAATCCAGCGCCTTCCGCTCTTGTGCAGCCTGTCAAAGGTCTTCGTTCTCAGGCCTCGCAACACTTCAGCATTCGCCCTCTCCGCTTGGCCGTTGCTCCGGGGGTGTGCCACGGAAGCAAAACAGACCTTGCTGCGGAGGTCTTGAATGTATTGCATGAAGGTGTGGCTCGTGAACTGCGCGCCGTTGTCGGTGATGACTCTGGTTGGCACACCAAAGCGGCAGACCAGTCCCTTGAAGAACTTGACGGCTGACTGTGCTGTCACCTTTCTCACTGCTTCCACTTCTGGCCACTTTGTGAACTTGTCGATTGCAACGTACAAGTACTCAAAGCCTCTGACAGCACGGGGGAAAGGGCCCAGTATATTGAGCCCCCAGACCGAGAATGGCCAGGACAGAGGGATTGTTTAAAGGGCTTGAGCTGGTTGATGAAGCTTCTTTGAATGGAACTGACACGCTTCACACTTGGTTACTAGTGTCGTCGCATCCTGGAGGGCGGTGGGCCTGAAGAAACCTTGCCGGAACGCCTTGCCGGCAAGGGCCCTCGACCCTATGTGGGAGCCACATATGCCTCCATGTATCTCTGCCAACAGCTCCAGTCCTTCCTCTCGGGGGATGCACTTCAATTTCACACCGTTCGGCCTTCTCTTGTACAGTACGTCATCGACGAACTGGTACAGGGCAGACCGATGGGCTACTTTTTCCGCTTCTTCCTGCTCCTCAGGAAGTTCCCCTGTTTGGAGGAATCAGACGGTATGCTGCGCCCACGCCGGAGCCTGGGGCTCGACGGCAAGGACCAAAGGCATTTCCTCTGCCATGGGAGCGATTGTCTCCACGGACAGGGCTTGACGCCCTGCCGGAGCCGGTTGCTCTTTGGCAGGCTTAGTGTCCACGGCAGCATCCTTGCCGGCAGCCCCAGGGGGCTTGGCGGGAAAGTACTTGCCGGGACCTGATTTCCTCCGCTTGTTCCGCCCCATTGACGGTTCAACGGATGGCTGAGTTAACCGGAGCAAAAAGGTACCTGGTTCCACAGGTAGCTTGAATGCAGCATGCTTCGACAGGTAATCGGCGATGTCGTTCTCCGCTCGGGGAACGTGCTCCGCTTGGATACCGTCAAAGCACTCCTCCAGCTTCCTCACTTCATCTACGTAGGGCCTCCATCAATGGGCTCTGGTAATCCTTGTTGACTTGTCTGACGACAAGCTGCGAGTCACCCCTGACGATGAGCTTCTTCACCCCGAGGTCTGCCGTGATCCTGAGACCGGCAAGCAGCCCCTCGTACTTAGTAGTGTTGTTTGTGGACATCTCCCTAGGAAAGTGCATCTGGATCACATACTTGAGGTGCTCTCCGGTGGGTGCGACAAGCAGCACACCGGCACCGGCGCCTTGCAGCGAGAAAGCCCCATCAAAGTACATGATCCAGTCACGGTCTGCTTCCTTGCCGGGGAGAGCGGTCTCCTGGATTTCTTCGTCGGGCGTTGAAGTCCATTCTGCAATGAACTCCGCCAAGACTCTGCTCTGGATTGTCGAGGTACTCTCAAACTTCAACCCAAAGCTCGACAACTCCAGAGCCCATTCCACAATCCTTCCGGTCGCATCTGGGTTATGCAGTATCCGTTGCAATGGGAGGCGGGTGACGACAGTGATCTCGTGGGCTTGGAAGTAATGACGCAGCTTCCTCGAGGCCATAAGGAGGCCGAAGAGCAATTTCTGCACATCGGAGTACCTCGACCTAGCCCCCTGCAAGAGGGAGCTGACAAAGTAAACTGGGTGCTGCATCATCTTCTTCTTCTGCACCACTTCACTTGACTGCGCGGGCACTGCTCTGGTGGCGTCAGACTCTGCCGGGGGCCTCACCTTGCCGGCACCAGGCCCTGCCGGGGGAATCTCTGGCTTGCCATCTGCCGGTCCCGCCGTCGCCACTGCCTCCCCGTCGATCTCCCTCTGTGCCACTAGTGCGGCGTGGACCACTTGGATCGTTGCTGCCAGATACAACATCAACGGCTCTTGTGGTTTAGGCGCAACTAGTATTGGCGTGGAGGAAAGGTATTTCTTCAGATCCTGCAACGCCGCCTCGGCTTCTGGGGTCCACTCCATTGGGCCCGCCTTCTTCAAGATTTTGAAAAAGGGAAGGGCGCGCTCGGCGGATTTTGAGATGAATCGGCTCATGGCGGCGACGCGGCCAGTGAGCCGACGCACATCCTTGATCCGCTTGGGCGCCTCAATCTGTTCAATAGCCTTGATCTTATCTGGGTTTGCCTCTGAAAGGATCAATATAGTTTACTAGAGGGGGGGGTGAATAGGGAACTAACAATTTTTAGCTTTTCTTTACCAAATTAAACTTTGCATCAAAGTAGGTTGTCTAGATATGCAACTAGGTGAGCAACCTATATGATGCAACAACAACAAGCACACAAGCAAGCAAGAGATATATCACAAATAAGCTTGCACAAGTAAAGGCACGAGATAACCAAGAGTGGAGCCGGTGAAGACGGGGATGTGTTACCGAAGTTCCTTCCCTTTGAGGGGAAGTACGTCTCCGTTGGAGCGGTGTGGAGGCACGATGCTCCCCAAGAAGCCACTAGGGCCACCGTATTCTCCTCACGCCCTCACACAATGCGAGATGCCGCGATTCCACTATTGGTGCCCTTGGAGGCGGCGACCGAACCTTTACAAACAAGGTTGGGGCAATCTCCACAACTTAATTGGAGGCTCCCAACGACACCATGAAGCTTCACCACAATGGACTATGGCTCCGCGGTGACCTCAACCGTCTAGGGTGCTCAAACACCCAAGAGTAACAAGATCCGCTAGGGATTAGTGGGGGGAATCAAATTTCTCTTGGTGGAAGTGTAGATCGGGGCCTTCTCAACCAATCCCGAGCAAATCAACAAGTTTGATTGGCTAGGGAGAGAGATCGGGCGAAAATGGAGCTTGGATCAACAATGGAGCTTTTGGGGGAAGAGGTGAGTCAACTTTGGGGAAGAAGACCCCCTTATATAGTGGGGGGAACAATCCAACCGTTACCCCCCAAAACAGCCCCGCAGAGGGCAGTACTACCGCAGGAGGCAACGGTACTACCGCTGTGCTCAGCGGTACTACCGCTCCCCCAGGCGGTACTGCCATGCAGTCTGGAGGGCAGGGGAGAGAGACTAGGAGAGGGACCCAGTGCGGTACTGCCGCGGTTGTAGGGCGGTACTACCGCTCATGAGCGGCACTACCGCTCTACTGCCGCTGCCTAGTGCCGCACAATCCGACACGAGAAGTGACCCCCCTCGAATCGACGCGATAGGAGCCTGGTACCGCAGCGGTACTACGGCTGAGGACCCACCAGCGGTACTACCGCTGCGGAGCGGTACTGCCGCCTGTGACTCCTAAGCGGTACTACCGTTGGGACCAGACAAAGCACAAAGAAAGGGGAAAGAGCTCTCCATTGAAGCGGAAAGGCTCAGAGGGTGTGAAAAGGATGTGTACGTGTTGATTCCACCCTAGCCTTACCAAAGCGGACCCCCTCTTGATAGTACGGTGACTCCTACGGAACTAGTTCACCAAAAGAGAAGCGAAAGAGCTACACCGTCTTGAATAACACTCCGAGGGGAAAGAAATTGTCTCGTGCCAAAGGATGAATCTCTGAAATGCTCAAAGCACACGATTAGTCTGCAAACATGTTGTCATCAATCACCAAAACTACATCTAGAGAGATATGCCTTAACAATCTCCCCCTTTTTGGTGGACTGATGACAACCAGGGATTTGCACAAGGATAAAACATAAAGATACTAAGAACTACAAAATATAGACGGGCTCCCCCTGAATGTGTGCACCTAGTTAGTAGTGCCTTTGGAATGCAAGACACACACATTAGGATCAACACTCCCCCTATATTTTATAGTCCAACAACCTAAGCAAAGGATACATGAGAGCAGGGTATATAACAGGATAAACAAGCAACTCATAAGATACCAAAGTACTAGATAGACATAGATAAAGATAAGGTAGCATATGTCTCACACTATATGTCTGGAACTTAGGTCTCACTGGCACAAAACCAAACAAAGCAAATGGCGAGAAACGACACTACAAAGAAACGATGAGAAACGACGACACCACAAAGCACAAACCCCTAAACTCTCTCCCCCTTTGGCATCGAGACACCAAAAAGGGCAAAGAGCGACACTACGGCCCCAGGTGAGAGCAAACTGAGGAGCTCTCTCATCATATCCTGGCAGGGTCATCCGCACTGCCATCCTCAGTCAGAAACTGCTCGGTGTCGGAATCGGTCCACGGACAGTGCTGCTGAATCCACTCCTCCTCAGTGATCTAGCCCTCAGAACCACTGGCAACGGTCGCACCCAGCTGACGCATGAGCTCCTTGTGACGCCCCTGGCCTTCTTCTCAGCCACATGAGTCATGTACTGACCATGAGACTCCATGCAGAAGAGCTTCTTCATCTTGCGCTTGAGCTTCTTTGCCCAAGAGGGCTCTGTCCCAGAAGGCTCATAGTCCTCATCGTCATCATCGGCCTCAGCCCCGCCCTCGGTCTCCATGTCAGCAGCAGTAGATGGACCCCTGGATTTAGGAGCTGGGGTGCCCCAATTGTCCTTCTTCCTCAGAGGCTTGATCTCATGAGAAACCAATTCTCTAGTTTCCAGCATAACCATGGGATAGACACGTGCCCGGGCCTTCTCAATGAGCAGCATGATGAACGGACCATAGATCGGGCACTTGCGCTCAGAAACGGCAGAAAGAAGCTCAGACCACATAACATGAGAAATGTCCAGAGACTCGCCAGTGTTTGCTTCCTTCTCATGCTGGCAGAAGAGAAGCATCTCCACGAGATAAGAGTGGACCATATCCAGATTCCCGATGCAAGGGAAGAGAGTCTCTCGGAAGACACGATGAAGGATATCCAGAAAGGCAGACAGCTCATAGGTTTCCTTCATAGTCACAGGGTGAACCTTCACAGTACAATAGGGCCAGATGGCTTGCTTGTGAGTGGAGTTTGCATTAAGGTGAGGGCGGAAGCCGACAGGAGTCTCAAGCCCGTGATCTTCCACCTCAAGTAACTCCATGAAGGCCTTCCACTTGACAGAAAGCAACTTGCCATTTGTCATCCAAGTCAGAGTCCTTTCTTCATCAGTTCCAAGATGGACAATAGCATAGAATTGAGCTACCAAATCTGCATCAAAGTCCTTGTTGAACTGCATGATTCTGAGAATGTTCAGCTGAGAACACATCTGAAGAGCTTCACCAAAGTACTCAGGATCCTTTTCCATGGCATCCGTGTCGATGGAGCGAACATCAACATAGAGATTCTTCTTGGCCTTGATCACATCAAAGTAGATGGCAAACTGAAAGCGGTTCCAGAACGGGCGGTTGATCAAATTAGGTTCTTGGGCTTCCGCATAGGGGTTGCGGCGACGCCTTTCCCAGAACTCCTTGGCAGTCAACTCAGTCACAGTCTTGCCCCTTGGCTTCGGCCTGTTGGCAGGTTTCTTCTGGATTTGAGGCGGAGGTAGCACACTTGAGGAAGCACCTGCTGACTCAGAGGTGCAGTAGCGCTTTGATGTTGCACGTCCGGGGTTGACACGGCGGACTTGCTGCTCAGGATGTTCATCACCTGGAACCAAACACACGAACAGAAGAACCAACACGAAAGAAAGAGCATAAGCCTCCAAACAAAACAACATGGATCAAACAGTGGTAAGAAAAGATGGAGTCGGGCATGCAGTGGTAGTACCGCTGGCCATAAGCGGCAGTACCGCACAAGCGGTAGTACCACTCAAGACTGGGAAACGGCGGTTCCCTACTGCCGTGGTCAAATCCGGCACTACCGGACTGCCAAATTCAAAAATACTCCTACCAAAACTTAATCCACACAGTCTAGATGCCTTCTCCAATCTACTCAAGCCGAGATTTAGCCAAAAATCGAGAGATGCAACCACTATTGCCCCAAAGACGCTAGATCTGAGAACTAGACAAAAAGAGAGGAGGAACGGGGGCAATACCGGCATCCATGGCAAGAGGACGGGGTGGGGATCGACTCCACCAAAGGGAATGGAGAGGGATGGCCCGGAGACGGCGGCCCGTCGGAGCCCTCCCGCGGTGAGGCGACGCTGGAGAGAAGAAGAGGAATGAGGGGGCGGTGCGAATGGGTATGGGAGAGACGAAACCTCCCCCTACCCCGACATAATCCCTTGGTCCCACCCCCCAATGGTAGTACCGCTCGGGTGGGCGGTAGTACCGCTTGTCAACATAAGCGGTAGTACCGCGCACCACCAGCGGTAGTACCGCCCAGCGAGACTCAACAACTAGACAAAAAGGCTTGGCTAAAAAAACGGAAAAACAAACGGCAAGAGGAGGAAACTAAGACTAAGGAGAGAGAAAGAAAGGCAAGAGACAACAAGGACCAACCACAAGACACAACCTCTCCAAGGAGAGGGCGGTGGTCGGAGCCACCTATGTTTGAGTCAATTGGTATGGCACCACGAAGAATTATCCTTGGGCCCATGACCAAAACTCGTCTTTGAAGCACAAGTACCATTAAAAATGGCTAATGTGAAAGAGTTGATCAATTTATGCATAATGGGGGAAGGGAGAGTTCATTGAGAGAACAACACTCCCCCTAAGTCCATGCCTACACCTAAACAAGATAACAAGTTGAGTATGGTGGGGTGTGCAAGGGTTCAAGCAACATTGCTCGAATCAATGATATTTAGCTCATGCCTTAACTCGCGAAATCTTGCTTCATCCAAAGGCTTCGTGAAAATATCTGCAAGGTTATCATGAGTGTTGACATAGTTGAGCTCGATCTCCCCTCGCCTAATATGATCCCGGATGAAGTGATACCAAATCTCAATATGCTTCGTCTTGAAGTGTTGCACCGGGTTGAGAGAAATCTTGATGGCACTTTCATTGTCACACCAATGAGGCACTTTGTCACAAATGACACCGTAATCCTTTAAAGTTCGCCTCATCCATAAGAGTTGTGCACAACAACTACCGGCCGCCACATTCCCCGCTTCGGTGGACGAGAGAGACACACAACTTTGCTTCTTGGAAGACCAACTCACCAAAGAGCAACCAAGGAATTGGCACCCTCCGGAAGTGGACTTCCTATCCACTTTGTCTCCCGCTCAATCGGAGTCCGACTATCCTACAAGCTTGAAGTTTGCTCCTCTTGGGTACCATAAGCCAAAGTTTGGGGTATGATCCAAATATCGAAAGATTCGCTTGACCGCCACAAAGTGGCTTTCCTTAGGTGCGGCTTGAAACCGTGCACAAATTCCCACACTCAACATGATATCCGGTCTAGATGCACAAAGGTAAAGTAAGGAGCCAATCATGGAGCGATATACCTTTTGATCCACCGCTTTACCATTGGGATCAATGTCAAGTTGGCACTTGGTGGGAATTGGAGTGGAAGCCGGCTTGACATCATTTAGCTTGAATCTCTTAAGCATGTCTTGAGTGTATTTAGCTTGGTTGATGAAGGTTCCTTCTCTTCTTTGCTTCACTTCGAACCCGAGGAAGAACTTCAACTCTCCCATGGAAGACATCTTGAACTTTGAGGTCATGAGAGCGGCAACTTCCTCATTGAAAGCTTTGTTAGGGGAACCAAAGATAATATCATCGACATATAGTTGGCACACAAACAACTCCCCTTTGACCTTCTTAGTAAAAAGAGTGGGGTCGATTAGCCCAACTTCAAATCCACGATCTTGTAACAACTCGGTAAGGTGGTCATACCACGCACGTGGGGCTTGCTTAAGGCCATAGAGTGCCTTATCGAGTTGATACACATGATCGGGGAAGTAGGGATCCTCGAACCCGGGGGGTTGTTTGACATAGACCAACTCATTAATGGGACCATTAAGAAAAGCACTCTTCACATCCATTTGTTGCAACTTAAAGTTATGATGAGAAGCATGGGCAATTAGCATGCGAATGGACTCAAGGCGAGCAACGGGAGCAAAGGTTTCACCGTAGTTGATACCCTCGACTTGGGAGTAGCCTTGTGCCACCAAACGAGCCTTGTTGCGAATGATAGTTCCATGAGAATCTTGCTTGTTTTTGAATATCCACTTGGTCCCAATGACATTATGGTTCCCCGTTGGCCTTGTCACCAATCTCCACACCTTGTTGTGCTCGAAGTTGTTAAGTTCTTCATGCATTGCATTAAGCCAATCCAGATCCTCGAGCGCTTCATAAACCTTTTGGGGTTCCACACAAGAGACAAACGCATGATGTTCACAATAGTTTGCTAATTGTCTACGAGTGCCTACCCCCTTAGTTAAGCTTCCAAGCACATTCTCCATGATGTGCCCTTTAGTGGTGAGCTTGGAAGCAATCTTGGCGGCACGATGCTCCAATTCCTCCTCGGAAGTGAGATGAGGAGAAGAAACTTGATCATCTTGAGCGCCGTCTTGAGCTTGTTCTTGATCTTGAGCTTGCTCTTGATCTTGAACTTGCTCGGTGGTGAGAACTTGACCTTGGGCATCATGTGGTGGTTCACCACCATCTTGAGAGTGATCTTGCCCTTGATCTTGTTCATTTGGTTGAGGACCTTCACTATGTTCTCGGAAGTGTGTGGGTCTTGGGTTGGTAATGGTTCCACTTGAGTGGAATATTGTCCTTCTCCTTCGGCCACAAGGGGTTCCTCAATGGGTAGGATATGACCAACACCCATTCTTCTTATGGCTTGGGGAGGAATTTCATCACCTACATCACAAGTACCACTTTGCTCCACTTGGGAGCCGTTATTCTCATCAAACTCCACGTTACACGTTTCCTCAATAAGTCCCGGGGACTTATTGAGAACACGGTAAGCATGAGAGTTTGTAGCATAACCAACAAATATGCCCTCATAAGCTCTGGCCTCAAATTTAGACAAACGGACACCTTTCTTGAGAATGAAACACTTACACCCGAACACCCAGAAGCACTTGAGGTTGGGCTTGTTGCCGGTGAGTATCTCATATGGAGTCTTGTTCAAGCCTTTGTGGAGGTAGAGACGATTAGATGCATGACACGCGGTGTTGATGGCTTCGGCCCAAAAGTTGTAGGGAGACTTGAACTCCGCCATCATGGTCCTTGCCGCATCCATCAACGTCCGGTTCTTCCTCTCCGCTACACCATTTTCTTGAGGGGTGTATGGTGCGGAATATTGATGCTTGATCCCCTCATCACTAAGAAACTCATCCAATGTGTAGTTCTTGAACTCGGTGCCGTTGTCACTTCTTATAGTCAAGATCTTTGCATTGTGTTGATGTTGCGCTTCATTTGAAAAGTCAATGACGGTTTGTTGGGTCTCGCTCTTCCTCTTGAAGAAATACACCCAAGTGTATCTTGAATAGTCATCCACGATCACCAAGCAATACTTCCTACCCCCAAGGCTATCAAAGGATGGAGGCCCAAAGAGATCCAAATGAAGGAGCTCCAAAGGCCTCTCCGAGTAAATGATAGCCGTGGGAGGGTGAGCCTTCTGATGTAGCTTTCCTTCGATACAAGCACTGCAAGCATGGTCTTTGGCAAAACTAACGTTCGTCAGTCCACGGACATGGTCCCCCTTGAGAAGACTTTGCAAAGATCTCATATTGACATGGGCTAAACGGTGATGCCAAAGCCATCCCACATCAACTTTAGCCATTAGGCATGTCGCGGTCTTAGTGGGTCGCTCCGAAAAGTTAATCACATATATACCATTCTCGACATGCCCAACAAAGGCTACTTTAAGAGTCTTGCTCCACAAGAGGGCCACGGTATCGATATCAAAGAAAGTGGCAAAGCCCATGATTGCAAGTTGACGAACAGAAAGTAAATTGTATGCAAGGGACTCAACAAGCATGACCTTCTCGATCGTGAGATCATGAGAAATGACAACCTTGCCAAGTCCCAATACCTTAGAAGACGAGGCATCACCCCACTCGACATTGGTGGGCATAGATGGAATCTTGTGCACGTCCACCACCAAGTCCTTGCTTCCGGTCATATGATTTGTAGCTCCACTATCGAGCAACCATGATCCCCCACCGGAAGCAAACACCTACAAGAGATCAATGCTTGGTTTTAGGTACCCATGTTGTAATGGGTCCTTTGATGTTAGTAACAAGGGTCTTAGGAACCCAAATAGACCATTCAATATACTCATGAGGAGAACCAACAAATTTGGCATAAACATGCCCATCACTAGCACGGCATAACACATAAGAAGGGTTAAAGTCGTCGGCTTTGTTGGGAGGGGTGGCATTGCCCTTTTTGACACCGCCACCCTTCGCATTGTTCTTATTCTCCTTGGAAGCACCCTCTCCCTCCTTCACAAAGGTTTGCTTGAGAGGAGGAGGTCGTTTGGTCTTGTCATTCTTCTTCTTGTTCTTGGGCTTGGGTGCGAACCCAATCCCCTCCTTGGCCACAACTTCCTTTTGATTGCTCAAAAGGTCGTTGAGGTTCTTCTCACCTTGTATGCATGACACAAGGCCTTTCTCAAGTTGCTCCTTCAACTTAGCATTCTCCTCAACAAGATGCACATGCTCACAACAAGGGTTAGTAGCATTTGCATTATCAATTAACACCATATGAGGAAAGGTGGCTTTCTCCTTGGTTAGCTTCACTTGGAGTTGATCATGAGACTCCTTGAGGCTAGCATGAGTAGCTTTCAAGACTTTGTGAGCCTTGTCAAGTATATCAAACTCCTCCTTGAGTCTAGCAAGATCAACCCCAAGTTTGGCTTTCTCGGAATTGAGCACACGAGAAACAACAAGAGCATGATCAAGGTCTTTCTTTAGATCATCGTTGTGTGACTCCTCAAGAGCCAAACGAAGACCACGCTCTTTCTCAAGAGCATTGGAAAGATCCGAAATCTCGTCGGCATAGTCACGACTATGCCCCTCCATCTTAGAGATGGTATCTTCGTGAGCCTCGATCATGTCATTGGCTTCACCAATTTGTTCTAAGAGAGCAACGAAGTGCTTCTTGGATTTACCCTTGAGTTTACCCATAAAGGTCTCAAACTCATTCTCCTTCACATTTTTTCCCTCATGTTCATCAATGCTATCCGTCAAAGAAGGATGATTAATGATGGCAGTTTTGATGTTGGGGGTTACCTTGTTGGTGGCTTTAGCCATGAGGCACTTGGCGGTGATGCTCCCATTGGGTGAGTTGAACAGAGACACCCGTGGAGTCGTCGCAATGGCAACGGAGGCCATGGCAACCGACTCACCATCTTCATCATCATCATCATCCTCATTGTACTCTTCTTGTACCACTAATGCCTTGGGAGGAGTCTTCTTGGTGAAGTTGCTCTTGTTGGGGAACGACTTGGCCTTGTCCTTTCGGATGAGCTTGCCACCATTGTCTTCCCTCTTCTCATAAGGGCACTCCGCAACAAAGTGGCTTACATTGCCACAATTGAAGCAAGTCCTCACTCGTTGCTTGCCCTTTGCGCCACTTGAATTGCTCTTGTTGAAGTTGGGCCTTGAGTTCTTCTTGCTCCAAAATTGCCTTGAAGCAAGGGCCATGTGTTCATGATAGGCATACTTCGTATCTTCGAGGTTGCTCTCCTCTTCTTCCTCTTCATCCTCTTCCTCCATACTAACCTTGGCCTTTAGAGCAAGGTTGGGCTTCTTTACTCTTTGAGAGCGAAGTACCGCATTGTCGGCGGTCTTGTCCAAGATGATCATAGCAATGAACTCATCCAACACTTCACTTGAGGACAAGGTGTGGAAGTCCGGCCTTTGACGAATGACGGAGGACATGGCTTTGTGGTAGGGCATCATTGCCTTGAGGAATTTGCGCTTGATCCAATTGTCATCCGTGTCCTTACTTCCATGATCTCGGAGAGAGACCGCGAGTTTGGTTACCCTCCGATAAAGCTCACGAGGTTCTTCATCTTCTTTCATTGCAAACTCATCGGCTTCATCTTGCACCACTTCATGGTTGGAGCGTTGAATGGTTGCGCTTCCCCGATAGAGGGAAACCACTTGGTGCCAAGCATCTTTGGCCATGGAGTAGGGCCGGAGATGAGGAAGATCTTCGGGTGGGATTGCTTCTTGGATGATGAAGAGAGCATTCTCACTGAATTGATTATCCACGGCTTCTCTAGGAGTGAAGTTGCTTCGGTCATGCGGATAGAAACCTTCTTCAATGATTCTCCAAAGGTTAGTGTTCACATGATTTAAATGACGCTTAAAACGATAGACCCAAGAATCAAATTCTACATTCTTCTCAATCTTAGGGGCTGGTCCGGCATGATTCAAATGAGTGGAAGGAAGCGGTCCACCATAGACAAGTGGAGGTTCCACATGGGCAAAGATGCCGGTGCCATTTTTACCACTAGAAGAAGGATCTTTCTCACTAGTAGCTTCCCACTTGTCGGAGGTAGCATCCGTCACCTTGTTAGCGGGATCACCCACTTTCAACGGTGCGGTGGAAAGTTTAAGCCCTTCTAAGAATTTATTAAACATGCTTTCGACCTCGGTCGTCATGGAGGTTTTCAATGTGTCCAACGCCACATTGAATTCCTCACGAGAGACCGCGGTTCCGCCATCTCCCGTAGACGAGACCGGATTCGCACCGGAGTGCTCCTCCACACCGTCTACGATGTCAACCATACTCTTCGGACGGTAAAGTACTTAATAAAGAGACGAGGCTATGATACCAATTGAAAGGATCGATATAGTTGACTAGAGGGGGGGGGGGTGAATAGGCAACTAACAATTTTTAGCTTTTCTTTACCAAATTAAACTTTGCATCAAAGTAGGTTGTCTAGATATGCAACTAGGTGAGCAACCTATATGATGCAACAACAACAAGCACACAAGCAAGCAAGAGATATATCACAAATAAGCTTGCACAAGTAAAGGCACGAGATAACCAAGAGTGGAGCCGGTGAAGACGGGGATGTGTTACCGAAGTTCCTTCCCTTTGAGGGGAAGTACGTCTCCGTTGGAGCGGTGTGGAGGCACGATGCTCCCCAAGAAGCCACTAGGGCCACCGTATTCTCCTCATGCCCTCACACAATGCGAGATGCCGTGATTCCACTATTGGTGCCCTTGGAGGCGGCGACCGAACCTTTACAAACAAGGTTGGGGCAATCTCCATAACTTAATTGGAGGCTCCCAACGACACCACGAAGCTTCACCACAATGGACTATGGCTCCGCGGTGACCTCAACCGTCTAGGGTGCTCAAACACCCAAGAGTAACAAGATCCGCTAGGGATTAGTGGGGGGAATCAAATTTCTCTTGGTGGAAGTGTAGATCGGGGCCTTCTCAACCAATCCTGAGCAAATCAACAAGTTTGATTGGCTAGGGAGAGAGATCGGGCGAAAATGGAGCTTGGAGCAACAATGGAGCTTTTGGGGGAAGAGGTGAGTCAACTTTGGGGAAGAAGACCCCCTTATATAGTGGGGGGAACAATCCAACCGTTACCCCCCAAAACAGCCTCGCAGAGGGCGGTACTACCGCAGGAGGCAATGGTACTACCGCTGTGCTCAGCGGTACTACCGCTCCCCCAGGCGGTACTGTCGTGCAGTCTGGAGGGCAGGGGAGAGAGACCAGGAGAGGGACCCAGTGCGGTACTGCCGCGGTGGTAGGGAGGTATTACCGCTCATGAGCGGCACTACCGCTCTACTGCCGCTGCTTAGTGCCGCACAATCCGACACGAGAAGCGACCCCCTCGAAGCGACGCGGTAGGAGCCTGGTACCGCAGCGGTACTACGGCTGAGGACCCACCGGCGGTACTACCGCTGTGGAGCGGTACTGCCGCCTGTGACTCCTAAGCGGTACTACCGCTGGGCACCGCAGTACTACCGCTGGGACCAGACGAAGCACAAAGAAAGGGGAAAGAGCTCTCCATTGAAGCGGAAAGGCTCAGAGGGTGTGAAAAGGATGTGTACGTGTTGATTCCACCCTAGCCTTACCAAAGCGGACCCCCTCTTGATAGTACGGTGACTCCTACGGAACTAGTTCACCAAAAGAGAAGCGAAAGAGCTACACCGTCTTGAATAACACTCCGAGGGGAAAGAAATCGTCTCGTGCCAAAGGATGAATCTTTGAAATGCTCAAAGCACACGATTTGTCCGCAAACATGTTGTCATCAATCACCAAAACTACATCTTGAGAGATATGCCTTAACAGCATCGATCCCGCGCTGCGACACAAAGAACCCGAGGAGTTTGCCGGACGGAACACCGAAGACACACTTCTCACGGTTCAGCTTGAGGTTCATCTTGCGCAGATTGGCAAACGTCTCTTCCAAGTCTTGTACAAGAGTTGCCCTGTCCTTGGTCTTAACCACTATGTCATCCATGTATGCTTCCATATTTCTATGGAGCTAGGGTTCAAAACCAATTTGGACCGCCCTTGCAAATGTTGAGCCAGCACTCTTCAACCCGAAAGGCATCCGTAAAAAGCAATACGTACCACATGGGGTGATGAATGCTGTCTTCTCTTCGTCTTCTCTTGTCATGAAGATCTGGCGTCGAGGAATGACAAAAGATCACACCCGGCCGTGGAATCAACAATCTGGTCGATGCGCGGTAACGGGAAGGGGTCCTTAGGGCAAGCCTTATTGATATCCGTGTAGTCAATACACAACCTCCACTTCCCATTTGCCTTGCGCACCACCACCGGATTGGCCAACCACGTCGGATGGAGCACTCCTCTCACCAAACCTGTCGCTTCCAACTTCCTGATCTCCTCTATGATGAACTCCTGCCTTTCCAGAGCCTGCTTTATGACCTTCTACTTGACGGGCCGCGCATGAGGACAAATAGCTAGGTGGTGCTCAATCACCTCCCTGGGAACACCGGGGATGTCGGATGCTTGCCATGCAAACACGTTGTCACGACCGGTTTTTCAATAAAATAATTATTGAGAGACCAATCCCTTTTACGGACCAGCGAGGAAGAATTCCTTCTCACTGGTAGAAAATATCTTGGTCACAGAAGGAAAATACCAGGAGTACTAAATATAATACAAGGTTGAGCAGAGGCTGCCCAACAATTTATTACAAGCACGCCGCTAAAACAATACGGCGGATAGGGTGGCAACTACTAACTCACGATAATAACGGTGGTGGGAATATCACCGCGAAGCAAGTGATATGATTCCAGAAGACTACAACTCATCGAGCGTCGGAGTGAGGCTCGAGAAGACTTATTGCGGGTGGCGGAAGCGTATACAATACAAGTGACCAATATCCGGGATCGCGCAGGACTGACTGGGACTCCTCTAGGCATCGGACGCGCTATCAAACTCTTCATCCAAGAGATCGCCTTCGTCAACATCTGGCCAAATCAACAAGCCAGGTGAGTACTATGAAAGTACTCGCAAGACGGTTCGGACATAAGATATAACAAATGTAAACATGAAGCACAAGAACAAGTTAACCGATGCGATCAGACATAGAGGTAATAAATACTGGGTGCCAAGCGAGGGTCTGAATGACGCCTCGAGCGGAAACTGCAGAATAGTAATACAGGTGCCAAACGAGTGTCTGAAAGACTCCTCGAGCGGAAAATGCGGAATAATGATACTGGTACCAAGCGAGTGTCTGAAAGACTCCTCGAGCGGAAAATGCGGAATAATAATACATGTACCAAGCGAGTGTCTGAAAGACTCCTCGAGCGGAAAATGCGGAATAATGATGCTGGTACCAAGCGAGTGTCTGAAAGACTCCTCGAGCGGAAAATGCGGAATAATAATACAGGTGCCAAACGAGTGTCTGAAAGACTCCTCGAGAGGAGAATGCAGAATAATAATGCGGGTGCCAAACGAGTGTCTGAAAGACTCCTCGAGAGGAAAATGCAGAATAATAATGCCACAGTCGGGCGTCGGGGCGATACCACATAAAGGGCTTATAACAGAAAATAAAGATAGTGCATGCCGCAGTCGGACGTCTGAGCGACATCACATAAAGGGCTTATATTTAAAGTGAGAAACGGGTACACGCCACAGTCGGACGTCTGCGCGATGTCTCATAAAGGGCTTATATTGTAGCTCAATAATACAATAGTTCGGAAACATAAATTATCACAAGTATGCGACGAATATAAAGTTAGTCCATCCACAGGAGTAACAATAAAACTGGATTTTACCACTAGAGCTTGTTCACCGGGGACAAGTTGTTCACACGGATAGATATGGAAATAATGTTTACACTACTTGATCATGGATACGATGATTTGGAAAGAATTGACTCTGCAGAGTTTGTACTTAACCACAGCCAACGGATTTCAGTAGTCACGGGGACTAGTTCCGTCTAGGGTGTTTTGGAAGAAACACGTCTAACCAGTACACACCCAATTCAACCATCCGAAGCCAGGGATCACCCTCGGCAACGTTCAAGAAAAACCTTGAGACGGGGAGGCTACAACCTCGCGTAGCATGGGATCAAATTTCTATACGCGCGCTCTAAGGGGGTGCCCCCCCTCTCGGTCCCAACCGAAAACACCCATGCCCCCTGACCGGATGACTGGCTTTAATCCTGGGCCAAGGTACCATCATCCCGGCCTCTCTGTTTGGTGTGTACACGGAAAGAGGTTACCAACTTACTAAACCGCATCCTGGCAATGAGACATGTGGTAGCACGGAAAGGGGAAAGAACGGTAATGTGGCTCCAACCACGTTAACGTCGGAGGAAGTCGGATGACGCAAGGCTGGTATGCTACAACAGTACCTCCTTGCTGCCCTTCATGTCACCACATGATTAGGCCATCTCTCATCAGAGATCATCGCAACTTTGGAACATGCGGGAAAAGAACGATAACGTGGCTCCAGCCCCGTTAACGTCGGAGAAAGTCGGATGACGCAAGGCTGGTATGCTACAACAGTACCACCTTGCTGCCCTTCATGTCACCACATGATTAGGCCATCTCTCATCAGAGATCATCGCGACTTTGGAACAACCGGGTCGTTGCCTTACAAGCAACGAGGTATTTACCGACACTCATATGCCACGCACAAACTCTCACGTGAACATGTAAAACATCTGTCATATCAAATGTTCAAAACATGCTTGCCTGGTTCGGAGAAATCGGAGTCTAGCTCGGCGAAGTTCACGGCTCCGTCACCTCTCCCGGAACCTACGGCAATCACGAAACGGATACTAACGTGAAAACCAACACTTGCACAGAAACTTTTTCCAAATAATTTTCAAATAAATCCCATAAAAAACTAGACAAAATTTGAAGATTGTCAGAAAAAGAATCACTCAAAAATCCCTTTTTATTCAAAAGTTATAAAGGTTTCTGTCCAGGGACTTATCTGTAATGAAACAGAAAAGTTCCAGGGTTTTAACTGAGAAAACAGAAAACGCTTCGGTTGGGAATGCGCAAGCGCAAAGGAGAAAACGTACTTTGCCCGAAGGCGCCAACAGAAAACGGTTCGTGAATAAAAGAACAGAGGCTGACACGCGGGGTCCACATGTCAGGTTTGAAAAGCTCGCCGGCGCCCGAAGACTACGGTGGACGCCGGCGTCGAACCACGGCGAGTTAGGAGAAACGGAGGGTACCAAGAGCTTCAGCGTCTTCTTCCGCGTCGGTGGGTGGTGGACTCGTCCAACGGGGAGCACCACGTCGACGGCGACACTATCTCCGGCGGACGGCGGCTCGGGTGAGGATGGGGAACTCCGGTGAAGGGCTGCAAACTACGAATTGAGGCGCGGGTCAGAACGGGTGATGCAAGGTGAAGCTACTGGCAAGAGAATGGAGGCGGAGGAGCGCACACGGGGGCGAATCGGGCTGGATCCCGTGGCGGGTCGCGGCGGCCGGAGTCGAGGAAGGAGACCTCCTCGGGGTTCTACCAGTGGCTAGGCTTGCTCTAGGGGGAGTGCAGGGCTGGTGGGTGCTCGAGTTGAAGCTTGGGGCCTCTATTTATAGGCAGATCGACGGGGTGGCCGTGAACGGAGAATCTCCGGCGAGCGATTACGGCGGAGCAGTGGATTGGCAGGTGGTTTGAGCGGCCAGGCAGCATCAGTGGAGGTTACTGGAGTCGTTTCACAGCTAAACGGAGATGGTCTTGGCGTAATGGCGTCGGTCCACGGTGAGGTGACCGCACGGGCTCAACGGCGGCAGAGAGCGCGCTCCGCGCCCTGCGGTTCACGACGAGAGCGGCAGCGTATTCGGGGGAGTGGAAGGCCACGCGGCGGGCTCCGGTGGTTTGGGCGGCGCTGGGTGGCGTCGTCGGCGCCGTGTCTCCCGCTGGCGCCCGCAAAGCCGCCGCCGGCGTCAGTCACGGGGCGGCGCACCTTCTGCTGCTCGTCGCCGACGCCCGCAAGGCGCCAGACGTCATGCGGTGCAGGAACAAGAGGGCGGGGACGAGGAGCAAGGCGACGCGGTGGCACTGGCGAGATCGATGTCCCTCTCTGAAGAAAACGACAGCAGCCACTGCAGTGTTCTCTGAACTTTCTGAACGTGACATAGACAGTGCACTGCAGGTGTTCGACAGAAGGTTTTGGCTATGAGATAAATTTTCTGGAGCTGTAACTTGGTGAGATGACCACTCAAAGCACCCAGGGGCTGCCTGATTTTACTTGGAATTTTTGGAGAAGGTTTTGAATGAATTTCACCAAATTTGTCAAATTTGGTCCAAACTTGCAGCAGGTGTAGTTTGAAAATTTTGAACTGAAGACCAGTGGATCTTCATGGTTCTAGGTTGAGGGTTCAAAGGACTAGGAGGGGAAAAGGTTTGGGGGCAAAAATCAAGACAGAAAGTGGAGTTCCTTTGTAAATCTCCAAGTGCTAGAAAAGAAGGCAGAAATTTATTTGAATAGAATTTGAATGGAAATAATCATATGGGGAGGTTCAACTTGCTGGATTTGATGCAAATCATGATCCAAAGGTGAGGAAATGGTTAGGAGAGAGGATTTGCACTAATGCCATGGCAAGAAGGGATTGTTGAAAGTGGCAAAGGACTTTCCAAAAGCCATAGTGCAAATTTTCAAGGAGATTTTCAAAAGTCATTTCCCAAGTGAAAATATTTTGTCTTGAGTCCAAGTGAAAAGCAAGAACCTCCAAGACCAAAGGCAGATCTTGGGTGAATCCAAACAAAACTTTTGCCATAAAGAAAAATATATGAGAGGGAGAGTTCTCTTGAAGAAAAAATTTAAATCACTCCCCTCAAGTCAAATAAAAATCTTTTTGAAAAAAAATCCAAATAAAAACTTGGGTGTCACACACGTCGACATTCGCCCGCAGGAAGGTGACGAGCGCGCCTTCCTATTTTCTGTCGAGGGTGGAGCTTATGGTGAAAGCCCTTCCCGTGCCATCCTCCCTGACGGACACCTTCTTGGTCTGCAGTGGCTCAGCTCTGGATTTCTTGCTCTTGTCGGTAGAGCTCTCTGGCACGTCCTCGACGGTAGCACAACACTCCGAGGAGGTGCGCTTGCTGGAGTGGGTGCGAGAGGTCTTGACGGGCTTCTTCTTCCCTCCCCGGGCTTCAGCGGCAGGAGCAAGTGCCTTGGCGGCAGCTACCGCAACTGCTTCCCGGTAGAGTTGGTCGGCACAAATCAGCGCGTATTTCTTGTCGGAGGGGACGGAGATGATGGTCAAGGGACCGGGCATCTTTAGCATGTTGTAGGCGTAGTGCGACGCCGCCATGAACTTGGCTGGTGCCGGGCGGCCGAGGATCCCATTGTAGGGCAAGGGGATCTCGGCCACGTCGAAGACGATCCTCTCCGTCCTGTAGTTCAACTCCCCTCCAAACGTCACGGGCAGCATGAGCTTCCCCTTCGGCTGGCTCCTCCCCGGATTGACCCCTTGAAACGCGCCCATTTCCTTGAGGTCTCCATCAGGGATCTGCAGCCTTTTGATCACGACGGGCGAGATCAAGTTCAGGCCGGCCCCGCCGTCAACCAGCATCTTGTTCACCTTGAGGTTGTGTATCGTTGGTGAAACCAACAAGGGCAAACACCCGACCGCGGTTGTGCGGTCAGGGTGGTCCTCGGCGTCAAAGATGAGGGGCGTGCTGGACCACTTCAGCGGCTTCTGAGCGTCGAACGACGGCTCCGCTGCTGTAATCTCACGCGCCCACTGCTTGAGCTGGCGGTGAGAAGTATGCAGCGAGGCGCCACCATTGACGCACATGGCCTCTGTAGCCTTCTGGAACTCTTGCTTGCCGGACTCGTCGTCCTCGTCATGATCATCGTCTTCTTGCTTCTTGTCACGGCCCCGGGCGGGCCTCTCTTGCTTGTTGTCCTTGTCATGGCGGCCTCCTTGGCCGCCACGCTTCTTGCCGGATCCCTCGGCACCGTCCTGGCCCTTCTCCTTGTCCCACCTCTCATACTCGGCCTTTTGCTTCTCAGCAAGCAGCTCGACTTGCCGACAGTTCTGGAGGTCGTGGCCCTTGGTGCGGTGGATCTTGCAGTACTGCTTGCCGGAGCCCCCTGGCTTGTCGGCAGCTGCTAAGGCCCAACAGGCAGCGCACCCGGCAATCTCCTTGCCGGGGTCGTCTGCCTTGACCTTCTTGGCAGCGCCGGTGTCGTCAGATCCTTCAACGGCAAGCACGGCCTTGCCCTTGCGTTTCCTGTTGCGACGCCGGCCCTTCTTCGTCGGGGCGGCGGTATCTTCATCAGTAGAGTCGGTTTCCGCGCCGGTGTCCTCGCCGGGGTACTTCCTTCCCTCTTCAGCCCGGGCGCACCTATCGGCCAGAACATAGAGTTCGGCGACATCCTTAACCTTGGTCATCGCCAGCTCTTCGCACATCTTGCGGTTGCGCATGTTCTGATGGAACGCGCTGATCACAGTGGCGGGATGAACGTCGGGGATGTTGTACTGCACCCGGCTGAATCTCTGGATGTACTTGCGCAGGGTTTCCCCTTCCTTCTGGGGAATGATATGCAGATCACTGGCCTGGCCATGAGCTTGGTGGCCTCCAATGAAGGCACCAACGAACTCATGGCACAGATCCGACCAATAAGAAATGGAATCCACCGGCAAGTGCATCAACCAAGACATGACATTGGGCTTTAGTGCTAGTGGGAAGTAATTGGCAAGCACCTTGTCATCGCGAGCACTGGCAGCCTGCATCGCGATGGTGTAGATGCTAAGGAACTCCGACGGATGGGTCTTGCCAGTGTACTGCTCGCCGACGTCGGGCTTGAACGTGCAATGGGACGGCCGCTGGAACTGCCGCAGCTCGCGGGTAAAGGCTGGGCAGCCCACCTCGTAAGGTAGGCCGCCGGAGCCCCCCGGTGCTGGGTGGTCCATAGCGGGTCCCGCCCGCTTGTCCGACTGGTGGCGTGTATCACGCCGGCGCTCGATAGTGGTTCGACCATCTTCGTGAGCTCGTTCTCGAAGAACTTGGCGCTAGTCGCGGTGGGTCCGCGGGTCGGACGATGCTATAGA
Source organism: Triticum aestivum (assembly GCF_018294505.1). Classification (NCBI taxonomy): domain Eukaryota; kingdom Viridiplantae; phylum Streptophyta; class Magnoliopsida; order Poales; family Poaceae; genus Triticum; species Triticum aestivum. The sequence continues at coordinate 299,699,378 of NC_057796.1, forward strand.
GATGTTATCACAAGCGTCGTCACGGTGGGCCGATGACTGTGGCGGCTGGCGAGGAAGAGGAGAGTGCACCGTGACCGCAGCACCCCCGGTCCTCCCAGCGCTGGCATGTGGTGGCTCGGTGGCGCGCCGGCCCCATGGTCCCGCCGGTCGCGGATCATCTTTCTTGGCGACAGCGACGAGGCTCCGGATGGTGGCCCTCCACTCGTCGAGCTTCTCCGCAGCTGGAGGAAAGTCGAGGAGCAGCTACGCGCGCGCCAAAGCTTTTGCTGGCGTGGGTGGCGGCGACAACTGCATGGACCGTGGCGCTTTTCGACTTCTAACCACGTTAGAAGGAGCTCTATCACGACCCAGTGGCTGCGCGCCATTTTCACCAGCACTTCGGCGGGCATGCTGAACTCCTTCGTCCCACGGACGACGCATAGGGCTCTTCCCACGGCGGTGTCCAGGGTCACCGCCGTGGTGACGCTGCTCGTCGTGCACACCATGGGAAGAGCGCGCAGTGGTCGCCGGCGTGGGCGTGTTGGAGGTTGTTGCGCCGCCCGTGGGTGGCACAACAACACTCCTGGAGGGCCCCGCGGCACCTGCGGGGGACCCAGCCCCGTCTTTGGATTTGGTGACGTGTGGCCCATTGCCTGGCGCACGAACGGTGCCGCTCGCCAGGCTCTGACTGCCTGGGCGATGCTAGTGCTCGCGGACCGCGGCCCGGGTCCTGTCCGTGACCGGGCCGCTGCTCGCCCGTACTGGCACGGGCCGTTCGGCCCCCGACGAGCCGATCGCCGTGGTCGTCTTCTTCTTGGGAGCCATGGCGATGAAGAACCGCTAGGCTAACTACTAGACCAGATTCTCACAATTGCGCAGCCCCCTACCTGGCGCGCGAAAGATGTCGGTGGGAAATGACACCTATGGGATCACAAGAATCCCTACTACGGTTGCCGGGGCGTAGGGTTGCAAGAAGAGCAGGATTAGTAATCAGCACAAGGATCGTTTACCCAGGTTCGGGCCGCGAGGATGCGTAAAACCCTAGTCCTGCTTTGGTGGATGTATTGAGTGTTCTTGAGCCTTCCAACTAGCTATGGTGGCTGGGTTCTTCCAAAGAGCCGAATCCTTTTTCAGTATGCCATGGGCCTCCTTTTATAGTCGAAAGGGGCTGCCACAGTGGCACACAGGAGGTGGAAAGGTGTACAGTGCTACGAGCTTATCGCTCGTATTACAGGACAAGATGCATTTAATGCATCGCTTAGGTGTTCCTTTGCTTTATTGGGGACGGGAACGAGGTCCGTCCCGTCCGTCGCCGCTCCTCCTTGCTTCGACACGCGCCCTGGTCAGCGATGCATGCGGCGCCATGTAGGCAGGCAGGCAGCTGAGGTGGCGCGGTGGTAGGGTCTTCACGAAGATCTGCATACCGCCACACAGGCACGTGCTGAGTTGGCCTGGAAGCTGCATGTTGCCACGCACGTGCCTGCCCAGCTGGTTGGGCTGGTAGCTGCACGCGAACGGTGGTGGAGACTTGGCTGGTGCGGGCCTGGCAGTGGCCCTGCTAGCGTCCTTGGTGAGGGCCTTGCCGGGTGGCCCGGCAAGGGTCTTGCCGTGGCGCGCTGTCGTCCCCAGCAAGGATCTTGCCGGGGGTCTTGTGGCTCTCCTCGGCAAGGATCTTGCCGAGGACCGTTGTCTTTTAATCCTCATCAAATCTTTTATATTCCTTGTCTTCACAAAGATTTGCATGCTATACTACTAGGAAAAGGCCTGCTAGTGGCGCACCTATTTTGCCTACTAATGGCGCACTACAGGTGCGCCACTAGCATCACGCCATTAGAATTGTTTACTAATGGCGCACCACATATGCGCCATTAGTATCTGGTATACTAATGGCGCACCAGGCAGTGCGCCATTAGTACATCACACGGTGCGCCATTACAATCTGACTTAGTAATGGCGGACCACATAGAAGTGCGCCATTACTAACATTTTTTTTCAAAAAAAATTCAGAATTTTTTTTTCAATTTTTTTCCTTAATCTCGGGTCACTATGTCTTAATCTCGGGTCAATATGCTTAATCTCAAGTCAATCGCACTCCGTGGTCAAACTTCCCGAAAGGTCACCCATCCTCACACTACTCCAGCCCAAGCACGCTTAACTTCAGAGTTCTATCCAACCCCAACACCAGCTCACTTAATAGGCACTTGTTGATATATCTAGCATATCAATCCTATTAAACCTTGTTGATGTCTAATACTTTGTTCATGTTCATGAGTGTGATGAAATTTTGAAAAAATATTTCAAACTTCCGTTCATATTACGTATCATATTTTGAACATTTTTTCCAAAAAAAATTGAAACAATTTTTTTTCTGTTACTAGTGGCGCACCTAGCAAATGGTGCACCACTAGTAAGTTTGATTTTTTTTTTCATTCCCCCCTCTAGATCTTAAAAGCCCTGTATCTTTCATTCTGTTAGGTTTTTGGGGATTTTGAAGATGTTGAACGGGGTTCCCCCAGTTCAATTCGGATGTATCTTTTCGAGTAGATGATTTTTCATATAAAAAACTTTTTAATCCGAGTTCGTATGCAAAAGTTATGCCCATTTTACAAATTCCAAAGAGATTTTGCAAATAAAGTCGAAATTCATATTTGTAAATTTTCCCAACAACTAGACCACATATCACATGGGAAACTTATTTTTTTTTGACATTTCCATCATTTTCTTTTATTTTTTCTAAAATTGAAAAGGCGGTCCACAGGGGGTGCATTCGGTGGAATTTTTGGGCAAAGTTAGTAATGGCGCACTGTGGGTGTGGTGTGCCATTACTAGTTTTTTTCAAAGTTAGTAATGGC